>NC_038250.2:0-242360 GCF_000004515.6 Glycine max
TTTCCGTCTGGGATACTAAGCGCCGATGAAAAATGCCAAATCAACTTGTATCATAAAAGATTAATGTCACCAGTGATAACAAATGCAACTCTTACATTCACACTACTATTTGAATCAATTAATCTTTCAGAACCAATGAAAGCAATTTCTCCTGTGAGACTTCAGCAATATCTGGACTCAAATTTAAGTTGTTTCTCAACAGCAGAACGTTACCTGCAATAATGCCATATATAAACAATAAACCATTAGTAAACAAATGTTGCAAGTAACCCTTCTAGAGTGCAAAAATTAAGCATGACATACAAGGAAACAAATGGTTAAATTAAAGGTAGTTAGTCTAAGAATTATGTAAGAAATTATAATACTTGTCCCGTCCAAATGGCATGTGCGACATGCTCCGCAAATGAAGTTAGAACTGATGGGTCACGGGGTTCACTCATATGAGCATCTTCACTCATTTGAGTTTTTTCAATTTCAATACATGTAAGTGAGAACTTATAGGAATTATAAAAAAAATTAAAATCTTAAAAGAAATAAAATTAAAAAATATAAACTTCCAAAGACTAAAAAAAAACTTATAAAATCCAAAATTAAAAAACATTATCTTACAAGAGACCAAAATTAGAAAAATAAATTTACAAGCACCAAAAATGGAAAAACAAAAACTTACAAAGACTAAAAATATATTTAAATTTTTTATAACGGAGCTAAATGTTACTTTTCGTCTATTAAATTTTATTATTTTTTCATTTTGATATTTAAATTTTAAAATAATAACAACTAAAAGTTATGATTATCTTTATTTTATTTTAAAAATTATATAAACCACTAAAACATGCCTTCACCATTCCTTATGAATCCAATCAGCAGAGGAATTTGAAACCCTTCATTATTCCATAATCTGGTAGCTTTTGATCATAGGAAAGATAAATAAAAACATAATAACATTAAACTTCAACCTCGCTCCAAGGCTCCTTTAGAACCCGGCTACACTACGCAAGAATCAACAACATAGATAAAGAAATAATACGCAAGAATCAACAACATAGATAAAGAAATAACAAGATAGAAGAACCACTGAAAGAACCCGATCCCACCAAAAAGAAACCTCGATCAGACATCACATATTTTACTTTTTAATGTTTCCTTCTTTTTTTTCATCACCTCCAATTTGTGGCCGTGGTCGCCACACCCAACAGATATGCGTCCAAGCCCACCAACACATTGCAACCACATCACCATCGCCTCCAAAATACCGTCTTGCAGTGGCGCGTCGGAGAAATGCCTCAAATCTGGAATATGGCAGACAACGGTGGTCAAAGAGGGTTGGATCTAGAAAGAGTTTGAGAGATTTTAGATATTAGGTCTCATTATTCACTTCTTTGATTTGGAAACGGATTCAAAATCCTTAAATCCCATTTCGCACTTCTTAGAGATCAGAGCGGTGCGAGAAACTGGGCTAGAGCAAAAGGTTGAGGGGGAACAATGGTGGTGTTGGTTGTAGGAAAGGCTTTGAGGTGGAGTGGGAGTTTTCATGCTATTTGGGGGAGTTTTCACGCTAATACGCCAAAGTGTTTTTGTTTACGGTAGTTTATAATTTTTGAAATAAAATTTAGTTATTACTGTTTTAAATTATTTATTTTAAAATTATTATGAATAATTTAATTATGATGTCAATATCCTTTATCATATATGTAATTATCATTTATGATATTTTTTATTTATGTTTTTTTTTTAAATTCCAATTACTTGTTTGTATATATAAACAATTTGCTCCTCCAAGAAATAATACACACCATTGTCATTTTTTTTAACTTTTTTCCTTCTCTTCATTATTCTTTTTTGAGTTATATTATATGTAATACATTATCATTATCAGTATGATTATTTTTCTATCAAAAGTCATGCAGAAAGTTGTTTTATTATATTTATATTTTAAGGTTAGATTTTTCATTTCTCTAATATCATTATCCATATTATATGTTTGATAGAATATAAGTGTTCTATTTACATAATTCTGAAATGATTCATTTGAGTCTTAAATAATCTATCATGGAAGAAAATTTTTAGAATATTTTCCTCTCACTAAAAGTGGGAAAATAATGCAAAAGTATAAACAAAAGAATATTTTTTCTCAGCAAATGTGAGAAAATAATGTTGTAATAGTCCAAACCGGTGAATTTTATTATAATTCGATTATACCAAGATAAATTCGTATTCTTTTGAGTTCATATTTCAAGCTAAAGATTCTTTCTACCTAATTATATTATTCATAACTATGATGTTTATAGTTATATTATTAACGTAAATATGATATTCATTTGGATATGTTGTGTCCTGAAGATACTATCAAATAAGGAAATTAAAAAAAAAACTTTTGTGAAAGGTCATGAAGACCCTGTTAAATAAAGAAATTTTAAGAATAAATTTAAAGAAAGACTATATGAAGAATAAAGAAAAAATTTCTTGTTGAATTTTCTAATTATTTGTCTTTCAACATTATATCTATTGAAGTTTAAGTGTATTGTTTAACATTTGGTAAGATACTTTGACAGATAATTATCTATTATTATTGATGTAGTATCTCATTGAGATTTCATAAACATATATACAATGCGTTTTTTAGTACACAATGGATTTAAAAAGTGACTTATTCTCACATCCAAAAGGTGAAAAAAATGTAGTACAAAAATGAAAAATAAAAAAAATTTCATTCTTGAAGAGTGGGGATAGAAAAAGATTGATTATTTCTTATTCATTGTCTTAAAGATCATTGTATACATGGACGAAAGAAATAAATCTGTTTTACATTCTTTTTTCATTTCTCATTATTTTGTTCCATTGGATTTTTTTGACAAGATTTTTAATGATACAAGTGATAACATAATAAAAGATGAGATGATCCACTTTTTTTTTTCTTCATCAAGTTTTTATCCCACATAATTTTTCCTATAAATGTTTTAATGAAATAAATTCTTAAATAATGGATATAATGAGTGTTATGAATAATCTAATTGTGATTATCCATATCATTTATTATATATGTTATTATCATTTATAATCTTTCCTTATTTATGTTTATCCTTTGTAATTTCCCTATTATTTTTTATATATGTAAATAGTCTATTCCTATTTGAAATAATACACATAACTATTATTCTTTTTAAACTTTCTTTCTCTCTATTGTTCTCTTTCAAATTATAATATATTTTAAAAAATTAAACATTGATAAAGGACTAATGTTTTTATTAAACAAAATTAAAGAAAAACTAAATAAAACTTTTTAAAATATAAAATATCAAAATAATTTTTTAAAACATAATATATCAAAATAAAAATTTCAAAACATAGTAGACTAAACATCACATTTAACCTTATAACCAACTTTGCCATCTTTATTTTCTTTCGATCAAAGTTATAGTTACCACCAAACAATTCATTCAAGAAAGTAATTAATGTTTTTCTGTAGTTTGGACTTTAAACCCTGAACCCTGAACCCTAAACCCTAAACCCTATTCTTAAATACTATTAAATTGTGGAACGTAAACAACCAAATTATAAAATGAAAAATGCATTCATAAATTAATAATCGAAATTGGCGTAAAGAATGACAAAATCCTTAACTCCATGGCGCAGTGCTGAAAATCACATTTTTCGTAGCTTCTTTTTCTTAGGTTCCATCCAACTAGTAAGGCCCTGCATAAATGCAGCACTCATTAAAGATTTACAATCAGTAAGGATAAACTTATAATTGAAACATTTCAAACCCGATATATAATCCTATTACCTGTGCCATTTCATATAGTGGTTGGTAAATTGCAGTATTAATAGAGTAAAGTTGTGGGAGCTCCATATGTAGTTTTCAAAGGTATGACCATATAGTTAAGCATCATTATTAGTAACAATGCAAATAAAAGCTATAATTATTAGAGACAGTGAAAATAAAAGTTGTAAGGTTCATAACATACTATCCAAAACATCTTCAATATCCACACTGCCAGCATCACAAGTAATGTCCTCCATATTGTTGCAACGTGTAAGCATGTGAGGATCATTTCATAAAAAAAAACAAGAATAAACTATTGCCAAACTATACAATTTTTTCATTGAGCTCTACATTGGATAGCATACAACTGATGGTTTGTGAAAGACATCCGAAATCCATATATTATCTAAAAAAATAAAATAAAGCAAGTTTAATTTAACTGTAATTTTAGTACTGTTTCATTGACTTGGCAACTAAATAGAAAGAGAAGAGCAGCTCACTGAGCTTCGTCGAGAATAACTATGCCTACTTTAATATCCACTTACATTGGTGCCCGAATGACTGGATTATTGATGTAGTTATATGGACAAAATACCAATTGAGCATCATTTGACATAGAACGAGCACCATAATAACAGCAACCTGAAAGTGGAGACAGCATAAGACTTATACTTTACAAAGCTTAGCACAATCTTTTAAACAAAAAAATAAAAACAAATACAAAGAATAACAACAAAGGCCAAACCTTTTACCAATTGTCCAACTTTTACAAGATCTTCTATGTCATGCACCACATTGCATCCTCCTTTCTGAAGGGAAGAATGACCTTTGACTTTATGAGCATTTCTGCATAGATTGTAAATTTGTCATTTCAGTTACTTCATGAAGAGTGATATGAAAAATAGATAGGAAGCATAAGCAAATAAGCATACACTCACTTGAATTCTGGACACCCTGTTGCCTGATCTTTCAATAATAGTTTACTGAGAACATTTTATGAAAATTATCAGTATGAAGATTGTAAGATGAGAACATTTTATCAAATGAAAAAAATAAAGATTATCATAAAGTATAAAATGTCAAGGTAAAAGCAACCATTCGTCATAGATGTTCTCTTTGCCAATTATATTTTTAGTTGTGCAGTAGTGTTTCCGCCATGCCTGGCAAAATAAGAGAGGGAAAAATACTCAGTCAAATCCATATTACTTTACTGAAAGAAACATCTTTTTGCATATCAAAGAATGAGTACTAATAAGGCATTCTTACTTTTCAGTTTTCATTAACACCTTTGTTAAAATTAAAATCCTTATCATATAAGTTGGATGTTGATTGGTATCTCATCAGCAATGGTTTAAAATTAACATATAATATGCTTCACAAAAAAATAAAATATAGCTTATTATTAAATAGTAATTTGAAAAATAACAGCAACGGAAATTAAAAATTTAAGGTGGGGACAATACACACTTCAATTTGAAGAAGTGCTGAATAATCACATTCTCCAAAATCATACCAAACGAAATGATATTTTGCATTAGCCTCATTAATATTGGTTAAAAACACAAAGCAAAAGGTGAATTACGACTTGGGAGAATCCAAAAATGAGCAGAAAACAAATTTGAGGATAAAAAAAATAACAGTGATATCAAAGATATAAATTCAACCTACCAACACAACCATAGGCACCCTGTATGCAGTTTTCCGCAATTCACGAACCACTTGAGAAATTTGTGAGTGCGTTCTCCTTATACAAATGAACAAAAAATGGCCTAGTTAAGTGATGATGCCCATATTTTAATATATAGAAAGCGACCTTGAAAATCGGAAACCATCTAATCTAATGATCTCTACAATACTCAGCAATGCTAATTGCTTGAAACCATAATAACAAAAATTCTCAATTTTATAACCATTAATTACTTATGCAACAAAAAAAACTGAAGCAAATTGTAACTTGATTGTAAAAACACCTATGAGGCATAATATATGGTTGGTGCTTCCTTTTTCTTCTGCTTCTTGTTGTTGATCTCAGTTTGCGTATGGTCGGGAATTTCTGAAACTAAAAGCAGGACAATTGCTGAGGACAACAAAAACCAAAATAAAGGAAATATCGTGAATTAGAAGAGATAGTTACAAGAAGAAAGTGAAACCTCCTCGAGAACAAATCCGCCACCAGAGCCAGAGGATCGGTGGTTGCCTCCGACGCGGGCTTGAGATGGTGATGTTGAGATTTGTAGTGGTGCTGCCAAGCGAGAGAGGAACAAAGAAGCGAAAGGGACTTGCCAGTACCGCTTGGAGACTCAAGCAACGCGTGACAATGACCTTCTTTCTGAGTTAGATTAAGGGTGGAAATCACTCTAGCCATAAACGCAAACTGAGATCCATATCGTTCGTAGGGAAACTCCACTTGCAAACCTCTGATGAGATACACATTTTTAGGATTAGGGTTTGATGCAAAGATCATTTTTTCTTTTCCTTTCACTTCAGATTCCACAATGTCAGATGTTATGTGTGTCTCACTACTTGTGTGTTGTATAAGTTGAGGCGGGAAATCAGGTTTCCGAATACCATTAGGCACCTAAGTTACTGGTTTACAAAACATTCACTCTTTTACTTCAAAGCTTGAGTTTTGTTATTTTATTAATAATTTATATTTTTTTATAGTTTAAATTTTGGAAACTTTCAGTAGACCACTGAATTATTTAAACAAAACAAAATAATCATATAAATTTACTTTAACCTATCAATTGTCAATGAGGCAATTACCAAGTTGAATAAATGTTTCAAAAGTTAGTTTTATCAAAATTACATTCATTGATATATACTAAGAATATTAGTAAAAATAGGTCTTATCAAGATTATTAATTTTTAATAAATTTTAATAATTATACAGAGAATGTTAAAAAGTGTTATACAAAATGTTAAAAAAAGTGTCTTATCAATTAAGTGTAACTAACATTTATATTATTTGAAATAGTTGCCAACCATTATAAATATTTTTACAAATTTTTAAATGATTCAAAAAACATATTTTTAAAAAAATATCTTTTTTACTTTACATATTTAAAGATTTTTTATAGTCAATTATAGATATAAATATATAAATAAATAAATATATATATATATATATATATATATATTAAATTCATAGAGATATTGACTTTATTCATTTTTGGTGTTTTTATTTTATAAATAAAATGCTAAAATATTTTTTCATCCTTCTAAAATTACTAAAGTTCAGATTTATTTTTTATAATTTTTTGTTTGTTTTTCACTCCTATAAAATTATTATTTACTTAGTTTTTCATCCAAAATTAACAAACCTGTGACATTTTTTTAATTAAAATTTTAAAATGTAATTTTCAATAGAAAAAATATTTAAAAATGCAAGAATCAAAACAAAATTACTAACTATTAAAACCACCACAAATTAAAAAAAAAAACTAAATTGCAAGAATCACATTTTTTTCCTGATTAAAGCATATATCAAGCTCAACAACAACAAAATGAATCAAAGTTTTTTAAAAAAATCAATAAAATAACCAGATTTGACATGAATTACAAACATAATGAGATCTAAAATAAAATCCCTTAAAGAACTGAAATGGTGACACGACTGGAAAAGAGGCACAATGCTACATGGGGGAGGGAGGGAGAAACGAACAACGAGGAGAAAAGGTTGGATTTAGGCGTTTTGGGTTTAGATATGGACGATGATGATATTTTATGGGCGGATTTGGTTCGTGATTTTTGAAGTGAATCTAGTTGGTGATGGTAGTATTAGAGGTAGGTGATGACAACAATGAGGGAGAGAAGGAAGACACATATATGGAGACAAAGTCCAACTGCTTTCGGTGCTCGTCATTTAGAATCGATGTTCTTGATCAAAATGAGGTAGTGACGATGATGATGGAGTATCCACAGAGCGAGGAAGCGTGACAGATTCTTGATGAGGATTTGAGGTTAAGTTGGATAATGGTGGATTCTTAAGGAAATTGCATGCTAAACACATCGAGTGTGAGAGTGATGTCGGTGGAGCGATGATGAGGGGGATCAACAACAAATGTGGCCCAATTCAACATGTCTGTCACTTTCGGGGGTGAGATGCATGTGAGGGAAGTGAGTATGTAAATGCAAGACATGGATGGACACAACTCAACCAAGTGGACTAAGTGTGTTTTCTCTTGAAAGAATAATAAAGAAGCTTATTTGTTTCTAGCCACAAACAAGAATAGGACATGAACTGTCAAAATAGGTGGACGACTTACTATGCGCAAAGAACATGGTTGACAAACTAAACCTGCAACAGCATACAAAGATGAGTTATGACTAGACTAGCTATGTGCACAAGCTACAACAAGAGTACTTACCAAAGAACTGTAACTATATGTTCCCTCGGTGACCCTCGAAACTCATCGTTTGTTCTATGTTCAAGAATCCACACCACTGCTCCAACAAAGAGGAAAAAAAATGCAGTGACACCCCACATATGTGGAGTAAATGGTCGCAAGAAAGCCCAAGCATTTGACTTCAATTTTTTTTACTGGAGCAACCACAACTAGCCCCGACTCTATATATGGTCGAGTAAAATCCACAATCTTTGTTCGGACAGAGACAATCGCAATGTCACCTACGGCAGCATCAAAAACCTGTAGATGCAAGCACAAAAAATTGATATATAAAAACAAGATATTACTACATTATGTTTGTTCTATGCAGTGAGTATTACTTACATCAGAAGTAATCATGTTGACAAGATCACAGTAGCTTGGGTTCTTGTGTCCATCTCCAAACAGAATGAACTTGTATTGAACTGCATAGGGAAGCAATTTAAAGGCAACTAGGAATATATCTATGCAATATCCTTGAATTGCATTGGTGTCATTTATTTGGGAGATCATATCTTAATAGCTAACTCTGTTGGGAATTCCAATTCTCAGTTACCTCCCGTTATTTGGGAAAATCCATCCATGAGGCTTTTTTGTTGTATTTCCTGGCCATATGACACAGTTTAGATGTTGGCTTCAAATTGAACGATTGGCAGGCTCTGCATGAAGTTTCTCAGGGGTTATTACAGAAAGGTCAGAGTAACTAGACCAGTAGTCGATTCTCCTATAACCTGTAGCAATTACATTAAGAATGCCATATGATGGATTTAGAGGAGATCTATCTAAAACAAATTGAATAGGTCCAGTCAATCCACTCATATTAATGCATAATATGTTATCAAGTAACTGCTTCCCTCCATCAGAAACGCTCAAGGCACCGAAATCCAGAGCCTCTTCCCTCGTACAACTTAAATTTGTATTGTTAGAGAAGGACATGAATCCAAAGTCTCATAGGTGAGACAACAACAGGTGCAGTTGTAGTAGCAGCAGCACTATCAAGGACATGAACCAGGTTTAGAGCTTTACTCCTCATTGCCACCTGGTAAAATGATGGGGATTTTGCCTCTATCATTGTATGCCCGGATCTAATACATTCTTTGGCTTCCATGCAAATATTTAAATTTCACTACCAAACATATGTCACAAAACCAACACCTACAACCCCAAAATATAATGAAGAACAATTAGCAAGCAAATGGATTACTAGACCATAATTCATTTAAAAAAAAGTTTAGCTATCAGCAAAACCATCAACGACTTCAAACCTTCTACAGCATGTAACAAAAGCACAATGAAATCCCATCAGCAGAGATGCAGACTTTAGATTACAAGTTGTTTCACTTTATCAGCAGAGATCCCTAACGGAACTTAGCTATACAATGGGGGAAAAATTATAAAAGATTTCAACACTTCGGGTTAAGAGAATAGAATCATAACAACAAATGCATTTATTTTCTATCAAAGTTAAGTTTTTTAGTCTTTGCTGATCAAAAAAAAAAGTTTTTGGTCTTTTTTCTCATCTCTGAAAATTGGGTACTTAGTTTCAAACACAAGAACCAAAAACTTGCCTCCTAACAAGAGATGAGACACATAAAAATAATAAAAAAGCAAAATAAAAAGAAATTAGTAAATTAGTATAGTTTAAAAAAAATTAAAAACAATCCACACTTGGCTAAATAATTATGAAAAAAAATCGTAAAATTAAAAATCATTCATTTGCTTCAAATACTTCTTAGGTTGGAGTTCAAAATAAAGGAGAAGCCATACAAAAAAAAACACAAACAAACAACACCCTTTAGCATAAATATGCTTCATACCCACCATTTTCCCAAACTTTAAATGACATAAAACTGAAACAAAAGGGGGAGATAATAATAAAATACCAAAAAAAACTTGAAACAAAACTCCTTATACATTCTATTTTGGAAACCATATCAACATCAGGGGTTGGATGTTCTACAAAATGAAAAGATCATGATCTATCACTGTGATTCCACACTGGAGCAAGCTTCTTCCAAAGCTGGAAACTAGTAATCAAATTTCTTTTTCAGCTCAACAAAAAACTCTTTAACTTAATTGGACTCACCAAACAACAACAAAAAAGGCAAAAAAACACTATTCTGGAAAATTCGATGCAATTTTTCTTAAAACTGGCAAGTAAGTCAAGACTGTTAAAAAGCTAAGAGGTTCCCAATTATTTTGGTTTAGTTTATCTAACATTGGCAACCTTCTCTGTCATGCACAGAAGCACGGAAGAGAACAGTCTACGAGGGCTAGGAACCTCCATAAGAGAGAAGGATAAGGAAGAAAAATTGTATTATTTTTCTGCTGTCCTCTATTACATACTAAGCATCCCTTATATAGAGGCACTAGCCAAGGGTGCCACTATGAAAACAGAAGGTGCTAGAATGTGAGAAGAAAATAACAGAAAAGTGGAAAATGACGACAATGCAGTGCTGCACGATGGGAAGCAACATGCCAACAACATACTTCCTATGAACCAATATCCTCCTGACAGCTCAGCACCTTCTAACAGATTCTGTTAAAGGGAATCCACCAAGGGTTTGTGCCCGTAGTGGTGCTTTTGCTGGTTTGTTTTGTCCCTCCTAACATTCTCCCATCAGAATTCTAAGGGTGTAAAAAATAGAAAGTAAGCTTTATTATATAAATTAACTTCAAATTAGCACTTTCCTCACATAGACCAATTTTCTTGTGTAGCTTAAGTAATAATAACTGAAATTTATGAAGTACCCATAATACAAACAAAACGTAAATCTTTTTCCTACCCAGATTATTCAAATCCTGGACTCTATACCAACTGACTAAAATTGTAAACTACCATAATGTAAATGATACTTACCACTGTAACGACCCATACGCTTCACAATATCGATACCATTCTCAGTGCTTTCTGCTTCCACATGAGCAAAGTTAATGGAATTCTTCTTACCATTTAATTCATTGCAATCTTATTTAAATACATTTCGTGGGGTGATTCTGTGTAATAAAATTTACAAAGCATGATTGCAATAACGGGTTCCTAGCAGCTTTTCTAACAGAATTCTGAAATGGAAAAACAGTTGTAAATAACTCCCTTAATTCTTCCCCAATAACTGTTATGCGTAATTGTCCAGATACGCAGGTGGCTTGGTACTTCTCTTGGGCCTTCCATCGTGGGTCTCGGGTCTGTCTTCATCCATAGCTTGGGCCTCAGGTATGTTCTGATCTCTGTTGCTATCACTTCCACTCTATCGCCGCCATGTTGTCTTCGCCGGAAGACATGAGTTTCTGACTAAGCAGTGAATAAGTTCAAGGAAACAAGAAAGGATATGAGAGCAGAAGATGCGGAGGGGCACGGAGCCGCCAGTGAAGAAGCGGACAGAGAGCGCCCGTACGAGAAACCTATGGATGTGGAAGAGTGTGAGTGTGAGTTGAAGAAAAATGAAAGAGGACAAATTTCTTACCATGGATGTTCACGCTAACCAGTGACAGTTATCACGGGAACCCACAACGAGAGCCTCGTCTCCTGCGTGTGAACCTGCAACGACAAACGCGATGGCAACCAAGGTTCGGATTTGTGGATTCATGACGTGCTGAGGGGGGAGAACGGATGGCGATGCTGCTGAGAACCACGGTTGGCGAGGTGAAGGGAATGACGGGGTGTTGCGTGGTGACTGGTGAGGGAGAACGAGATTGTGTTTAGATCCAGGTATATTGTACTAGGTCTTGCCGTTGGAGGGAGTGGCCAAAATGAAAGCGGGATTGTTTTCAATTTACAAATAACAGTAAAATATTTTGATAAGTTATTTTAAAAAGCTTATTGAAATAAGTTTCAAATCATTTATGAATAAATAAATTATAATAATTTTCATAAACTCTCTTAAACAGTTAAAAAAAATCTTTATGAAAATAATTTATTATTCTATTGTATATATAAATGAAGATTTCATGAATAAAAAAATATCATATAATAACTTCTTATTCATTCAATTTTTATTAAATATCATTGATTTTACTTTAATTAGTTAATTTGAAGTAGTTTAAATTCAAAATAATAAAATAAAAAATGTTAGGATTTATTTATGATTCTGTTAAAATAAAATTTTATTGAATCAATCAATCCATTTAAATACTAAAATAAAAATACATACAATTATGTTACATAATTATGTTTTCTATTCATTATATTGTACGTAATTATTTTAATTGGTGACAATTCTCTTATTCTTTATGTTACCTACCTATTATTATTATTTAAAAATGTGAGATGAATATGTCGATTATTTTTTATTATTTAAAATTTAGTATTTTTATTAAAACCATGTTATATTATTTTTTCATACATAACTTAGTTTTTTTCTCATTGTTTTTCCTTTGTGAAAGTTTTATATTTATTAATTTAAATTTATTTTTTATAATTTAATATTTTTTTTATATTATAAGTGTTAACATATATAAATATTTGAAAGATATACGATCGTGCGTTTTTATTAGACAAATTTTTATTTTTCTTATTGAATATTTCGAACCATAAGTCGAGTTATGTAATAAAAAAATATAGTTCATGTTAGATATTATCTAGCATAATCAATTATGTGATACAAAATAAACTTAAATATTCTACTAATGTGTGATAAAGAAAAAAAGCAATGCAATGAATATCATGACCAAGCCTTCAAACAAGAGTCAAATATGAATAATAAATAAATTATTATATACCTTTTTGTATTGAATACTAAATCATAAACCCTAAATCCACAAAACCCTAATCCCCAAACCTTGAAACCTAAACACTAAAAATCCAAAATCCTAAGTCATCACAACCCGAAACCTTTAACACCCCAAATCCTAAGTCCCCTAAATCTCAAACCCTAAACCATGAACACCTAAAATCCCAAACATCATAAACCCTTATCCATATGTCATAAGCCATACAACCCTAACCATACACACTACTCCCAAACCCCAAAACCCCTAAATTGATAAACCCCAAATCCTTAAACCCAACATCATAAGCAAATACATCTCTAGTATTTATACGAAAAATAGACAATTATTACAACTAATATTAGTAACTATCAACTTATCTTACGGTAGTTGAGTGAACTAACAAAGTTAACTATCAGTAATTAAAAAAATATAAAAATGAGTAATTCTATTCTTCTAATTTAATAGGTGATAAAGGGATATCCAACAATTTAAGAGTTTCACATTTTACTTTGAATCCTAATTCAAGTAACACTAAACCCTAATTACTCAACTACCCATAAACACTCATTAGTCAAATACCCCTAAATCCTAAACATTAAGCTGTCAAATACCCATAAACCATAATTAGTGAAGTGTCTGTAAACTCTAAGTTCTTAAAATAACCATAAACCCTAATTGGTCAACTAAAAATAAACCATAATTAGTCAAGTACACATAACCCTAATTAGTGAAATATTCATAAACCCTAATTTGTCAAATGCCCTTAAACCCAAACTAGTATAGTAAACCTAAACCCTGATATTTCAAATACTACTAAACCCTAATTAGTCATGTAAACCAAAACCCTAATTTATAAAACAACCCTAAACCATAATTGGTCAAATAACACTAAACCCTAATTAGTCAAATATTCATAACCTTAATTAGTTAAACACCCACAAACCCCAATTTCTCAAGTAACCCATGAATCCTAAATTTTCAAATACCCCTAATTAGGGTTACTTGAGAAATTGGGGTTTGTGGGTTTTCTCGAATCCTTTTTCTTAAACTCTAGATCATTTCTTATCCTTTTTTATTTTTCCCAACATTTTCCTTAAATAAACGTTAGTAGCGACTCCTTAAGTTTTCCATTTTTTGGAAAATAATTTATTTATTTATCTGAATATTTTATTTTGTCGTGGCCCACGTTGCAATAAGGTCCCTAATAAAAAAATTGATGCATTGGATCCCTAATATATCAAAACTTTTGTTTTGAGTCTCTGTCATTAGTTAAGTAATGATCTAACACCTTATGGACATCTTTTCCCAATATAATCAGGGACTGAGATGGTATCACACCATCACTTAATTGATGATAAGGACTTAAAACATAGGTTTTGATATGTCAGAGATCCAATGCAACGGTGAAATTTATTAGGGATCCAAACAGACCTAAAACATAATTAAGTCTACTTATTGTTATCTAATTTTTTATTTTTATGTTTTGGAGTCTAGATTGGCATTAAAGCGTGATAGCTTTTTTTAAGCAGCAATTCTTGGTGGAGAAACATTAAAGTGACAATGTTTATTTTTATTTCTTGAAATTTCTTTGGAACACAAATGGATGGAGCATTCTAATTAATGATATTTGTGCGGCTACCAGGGAGCTCAAAATAGCTTGTACGTTGGCACAAATGGAGCGTGAAGGAGGGATCAATCTCCGAGTATCACCTTTGGCACATGCATGTTATTGCAAAAGTATTCTCTCCTGAATTGTTTATTTATCAATTAAGATCAACTATATTTTGAATTAATGTTTTACTGTTTCTTTTGAATAGGATGATGTGGTTCTGTGTTACTTGAAATTGTCGGTTGGCAATGCCATCATGAATTCCATGATTTTGTGTGAAATTAACTTTATTTTGAAGCAAATAGGTTTGTCTAATATATGTCCATCATGGAAATATTAGTCTTGCTTGCCTCATAAAGATCAGTTAGTTAGAGCATAGCAGTCATTCCAGCTATCCAGAATGTGATGCTGCAATTTAGATGCCAATTTAGCCAACCACAAACTTACATGAAATACAACTAGCTTTTGAGGAGCAATTGAGAGCATTCATCATGACAGCACCACTACAAGCCAATAGTAATAACTATGAGAGTTATGAGTTTTTTTTTTTTTTTTACAGTTCTATCCTTGTGATAAAAAGTTGAACAGGTACTAATAAAAGTACATAGATAACTACATGTATGCCCATACAAGTATTTAATTATTTCTATAAGCTTGATTATTTAGTTCACAAACAGATTGGTTTTAGGCATCAATAAGTTTCCATCAAATCCTTTGCTCGGCCACTCAGTAGATTAATATTATTACTGAACATTAGAAAGCTAACAAGGGCAGATTAGGAGGCAATAAGCCAATAACAAATATTGTTTATCTTGGCTCTTGGCTTTCTTTTATGGACAGAATTATTACAGTTTTTATGAAAATGAAATCAAAGCTTTATGAGAATGACTCAAGTGATTACACATCCAAAATAGGAATAATAGTACATATGCATTTAAGTACAAAGATTTACCTTTTTCTTTTCAGATCCATGTTTAATATTACTTGAGCCAGGCTTGTCAGGCGAAACAACTCTGGATCTTCTACAAACTTTTGCCACTGCTGACGAAGTCTATCATTGATTGTTAAAAAAACAAGAATGGAGTATTATTTATCAACATTTAATCAAGCAGGAAAAACATATTAACTAGTTAACTTATTTTCATTTGGGATATCATAATTTACATAGATATAATACCAAAATAATTTCACCCAGCACAAGAGGAGAGGAAGTTACAAGTTATTATAATTATAAACGAAGGGTGCATATGATAAACTGCAATTTTTTTAAGTAATACATTAGCTATATTTCTATGTAATAACAAATTCATCACACCCACTGAAGACCCAAAAATCTAGTGAACAGCCAAAACAAGTGGGCAACATTTGAAGAACATATGCTAAAAATATGAAACAGTTGTAACTGCATACTTCATTTTTGTCATTCAGTTCTACATTGGATAGCATACAATTGATGGTTTGTGAAAGACATCTGGAATCCATATATTATCTAAAAAAATAAAACAAAGCAAGTTCAATTTAACTGGACTTTTAGAACTGTTTCATTGACTTGGCAACTAAATAGAAAGAGAATAGCAGTTCACTGAGCTTCGTCAAGAATGACTATGCCTTCTTTAATATCCACTTTCATTGGTGCTCAAATGAATGGATTATTGATGTAGTTACATGAACAAAATACTAATTGTGCATCATTTGACATAAAACGAGCACCATAATAACAACAACCTGAAAGTGGAGACAACATAAGACTTGTACTTTACAAAACTTAGAACAAACTTTTAAACAAAAAAATAAGAAACAAAGAATAACAACAAAATGCCAAACCTTTTACCAATTGTCCAACTTTTACAAGATCTTCTATGTCATGCACCTCATTGCATCCTCCTTTCTGAAGGGAAAGATGACCTTTGACTTTATGAGCATTTCTGCATAGATTGTAAGTTTATCATTTAATTTACCTCAGGAAGAGTGATATGAAAAATATATAGGAAGCATGAGCAAATAGGCATACACTCACTTGAATTCTGGACACCCTGTTGCATGATCTTTCAATAATAGTTTACTGAGAACATTTTATGAAAATTATCAGTATGAAGATTGTAAGATGAAAACATTTTATCAAAGGAAAAAAAAGAAAGATTATCATAAAGTAAAAAATGTCAAGGTAAAAGCAACCATTCGTCATAGATGTTCTCTTTGGCAATTATATTTTTATTTGTACAGTAATGTTTCCGCCATGCTTGGCAAAATAAGAGAGGGAAAAATACTTAGTCAAATCCATATTACTTTACTGAAAGTAACATATCTTTTTGCATATCAAAGAATGAGTACTAATAAGGCATACTGACTTTTCAGTTTTCATTAACACCTTTGCTAAATTAAAATCCTTATCATATAAGTTGGATGTTGATTGGTATCTCATCAACAATGGTTTAAAATTAACATATAATATGCGTCACACAAAAATAAAATATAGCTTATTATTAAATATTGGCAATCTTGGCATTGTCCTTTTGAACATACTAACAATCAAAACCAATTTTCATCAAGTTACACAACCCACTATTTTTTATTTTTTGCAAACATAAATAGAACATCTATATCTATATAACAACAAAAGAATAAATCACATTACTTGGTCATAAGCCAAATGCCAAAAATCTTTAAAGTTATTAGCTTTAGAAAAAAGAAAGTCAAAATGCAAGCAAAAATGTTGAGAAGACAATAATTTTTATATTGAAGGATTTCTAATTGATTTGTACTTGAACAAGTAAATTTATCCAAAAGCAAAAGCTTGAATGCTTGATTGTATTTTCAAATACTATAAAGAGTAAAAGTTAAATACCTTGGTCGTGTAGTCAAAGTAGTCAAATAACCCCACATTATAGTGCAGTACCTGACCCCTATATGCTATAATGGTACAACAAAGCAGCCGCTACACCAAAACAAATAGTTTCTATATAACATGCTCAAAACTAAAGTACTCAATATGCTATAATGGTATAACAAAGCAACCGCTACACCAAAGCAAATAGTATTTGGATATTGAAAATTTTGAAATATCTTCTTTGCTCATCCCTAATTGTACCTTATTTACTCGTTAAGAGGATTTTTGGTATCCTATACCCATTCTTCTTTGAATAATTTGCTTTAAGAAGCTAGGGCACGAGAGAAGAGATAACTCATTCACTTGGGGATCTTTTCCTCCGTTTTCTTCTGCACCTCTTGTTTTCTTTTTGTATTAATAAGTCTCTCATGATAATGAGAGGCTAAATCACCTATTATTGGGAGCTCAACAACCAAACACTCTTGATGTAATAATTCTAACTATCTATTTAATGTTATTTTGATATTATTATCTTTTTTCTGTGCATAATATCACGTTTATGGCTTGATCACCCATGCTCATATAGTGTTATAGGGTTTATCCATTGGAAAATGTTTATCTCCTAAGAACTTGAAAAGAGCATCTAGGTAATCCATGTCTAGGGGTAGAATGATATTATTTAGTTTTATTTATGTATCTTTATTTTTAAAGCAAAATATTTGATATAGCTCTTAAGGGATTAGGAGCGAAATTAGGTAATTTAGGCTTTTTCACATAAGGGATCATGGTTAGGGTATGTTAGTGGATGAAGATAAAAATTAAAATAACATTAAATAGTGAAAAACCCTTAATGTTGTATTAAGAGTAGTTTTGGTAGGTTGAGTCTCAACATGTTCCGTAATTCTACCTCAACTGACAATTCATCCCCTTACTGTTTGTATTCTATCTCTTTAATGTGCTCTACTTAATTATTTTCATTTATGTCAAATTTTATATTCTATATTTAGACACTTGATTTTATCATTTTAAATTATTACTTGGAAGAATTGGTGCACTAGTTAACAATACTTAACTGCTTTTCTTGCATGACCATGTAAAACATGATTGACAAATGACAATTTGAATTGCATTGTCTAATTTCATTCTATTACCAAATGATATGGTTGGCTGGTTTTTATGATGGAAATATTAGTAAAGTTAGAAAATATTTCTTTGATATTTTAGTGGTGAATGCATGGAGTTTGTATTTATCACTAATATTTTTTTAAAATTTCTTTATTTATTTTAAACACAACTATTACGAGTTTATTTGTTTAAATTTATTTATTATAAGTACTTATTTTAATAAAATAAATGGATCAGACAAGCACACATTGTAAAAACCATAATTTCAGATCGAGTCTAGGTTGGGTCGGATCTAAAGGACCTAAACCATACGGCCGGGTACCTGTGTGGTTACCATGTGGTACATGTTGCCTGGTTAGCTTACAATTCCTTATTACGCAAACGTAGGTTCAGGAGGCAGAGGCTCTCAACCAGCAAATGACGGAGTTATGCTTATATAGCGCTTCATGCACGCTAATTCCCAAATCTCCAGCCGTTAGGACAATGAATCTGTGAACGGACGAGATTTCAGTTATTTTCCTCGATCAGTGATATTATTATGCGAGTAATTTTTATGATCTTGTTTTTTTATCTTCATCGCCGAGAAGAAAATGTCCGCATCGCAATCTCTTGGAGGTCCTTCCCGCTGCGGCAGAGTTGTCGGTCCATCACTGGATAAAATAATCAAGAACGCCGCCTGGCGTAAGCACTCTCACCTTGTCTCCGCCTGCAAATCCACCCTTGACAAGCTTGAATCCCTCTCTGAGTCCTCCGGAACGTCTCCAGGCGACACCCAATCCCCTATTCCAGGTCTTTCCTCCTCAGATGCCGACTGTGTCCTTCAACCTCTCTTTCTTGCGCTTGACTCTGCCTACCCCAAGGTTGTTGAGCCTGCTCTTGAATGTACCTTTAAATTATTCTCTCTCGGCCTTGTCTGCGGGGAGATCAATCGGTCCGGCATTGTCTTCAATATGATTGATGCTATCTGTAAGTCGGGTGGCCTTGGGGAGGAGGCAATTGAGCTGGGCGTGCTCAGAGTCTTGCTCTCAGCTGTAAGATCCCCCTGCATTTTGATCCGGGCAGATTGTCTCATTCAAATTGTGAGAACTTGTTATAATGTGTACCTCGGGGGGGTCAATGGCACTAATCAGATCTGTGCTAAATCGGTTCTTGCTCAGATCATGACCATTGTCTTCACCAGAGTCGAGGAAGACTCCATGGATGTCTGTGTTAAACGGGTTTCTGTCAGTGAACTTTTGGAATTCACGGATAAGAATTTGAACGAGGGCAATTCCATACACTTTTGCCAAAATTTTATCAACGAGATAATGGAGGCCAGTGAGGGTCTTCCTCTCAAACCATCGTCTATATCACCTCCTCTGGAAGTGCAGAATGTCCACACACCTTCGCCCAAAACAGCGGATGAAACAGGTACCGACAAGTTCGATAGTGAAGCTGGAGCTGAAGGAAGTAAAATAAGGGAGGATGGGTTTCTACTTTTTAAGAATTTGTGCAAATTGTCCATGAAATTCTCATCTCAACAGCACCCTGACGATCGTATCCTCTTGAGAGGGAAAATTTTGTCCTTGGAGCTCCTTAAGGTAGTCATGGATACTGGTGGTTCAATATGGCGCGTGAATGAGAGGCAAGTAGTATCATACTTACTATTCCTGTACAACCACTATTTGTAGAATGTAATGTAATAATTCACGCATTATGAACTTTTATTCTATTCAAGGGCTTTTTGAAGTGAGACTTTCAATTCTGTAGAGATATGAGGATAGAGAAACTAGTGAATTTCAATTACTTGCATTTTTCGTTGAGTTTTGAACTTTGAACTCCTGGTTTGTTTTGTTGTAGATGCTTCCACTCAAACCCGTTTAGAAGTCAAACAGTTATTTATGTGTCCACCATTCCCTTCTTTAGTTAACAGGATCAAGGCAAACAATTTCATGCAAAATTGCAGCCCTTAAACTGTAAGGTCACTATTTTTTCTTTGAAACAGTGTTTCTGAGCTTCTTGGAGAATGCTTGGTGTGTCCTCTACTTTGGAACAAATTTGGTAAATTAAAATAAGACCTTAAAGTTTGGTTTAGGATGTCATTTGGATAGTCCTTTGGTGTGTTTGGTTGTAGTGGAATGCTCATATCTCTTAGGAAATCTCTTTGCCCTGGAACTTGTAAGATGATGGGCTTATATTTATCGTTTTTGTTTACTCATATCTGCTTCAAGAGAACTGCAATTTCTTCTGTAAAGAGAAACAGCTCAGCCTTGCTACAGTTTTTTTTTATCTTCCTTGTTGTGTCAAGAACTTTCTGTTGAGGGGGTATCTTATCCTACCCTAGTTATAATCTCCTTTTTCTCAAATAAAATTGCTTTTTCAATAAAATAATAATTCTATACTGTTTTTAGGAGTTAAATAGCTAATATGCAACATTTTTTTTATTATAAGAAGGTGACAAGTTAATTAAACATATAATGTGATAATACACAAATCTACCTGCTAGCCTGCCCATAATTTTTTTTTTATTTGTTGGTTCAATTTAAGTTGAAGAAGTTTTGGATGTAACTTGTTTCAGCTACTGATTTTATAAATCTCTATATGATGGCCTCTTTGCTACGTGTGGTGGTTTAAAGAATATTTCTTGTATATCATGTTCTTCATATTGCTTCTTTGTTTATCTGCTCTTTTTATTTCAAGAAATAAATAGATGATCCTTTGATTTTTTGGTGGGGTTGTATACTAGTTATCGGAGTTAGAGAATTCTCAATTTATGACCCATCAATGTTTTCAATTGATATCCCTTTTGATACATAAAAAAGATCTTTTTTTATGTATAGACATAAGATGGATGATTGTATATGGTCTCAAAACAAAGGCATTTCATTAACCACACAATTCATCAGAATCAACAACTATAAAAAAGGCTTTAACCACTAGGTTCTGTTACATGGATCAAACAACACCATTGTATTTTCTCAAAATCCTAGTCTTTAGAGAGGTCATTTAGATCCAAGTTCTTTCTAGTTGTTTTGCTTTTTTTACTTTGCCTTCCTCTACTTGCTATCCTTCATCTGATGAACTCTTCTTAGTAGGCCTTTTATTGGTTTTCTTCGCTCATGGCCAATTGCCAAACCATATTTTTCCTCTACATATAGTTGTTGATAGTGTTATATAATCATGCTAGCATGTTGATGCATAGCATCATGGAAGCTGATAATTATGGTTAGCCTGTCAGAGTGTTTTCATGGAGCGACAATTCAAGATAAGATCAAGCATGCTTTGTGGTCGTATCAACCATTAGTCCATCACACTAACAATGGGCTAAAATCCCATTTTGCTTACCATCTCTCTTCGTTTTCCTGATGTAATACTGTGACAAGCAGGATGTTTCCCCTGGTTAAGTCTAGAAGCATAGTATTGACCCATGACATTGGTTAGCTTTGCACTCATATGGTTGAAATAATTGTTTCAAGAATTGAGTTTTGGAGAAATAAAGCATATGCAATTTGACTAATATGTGAAGTCAAACAACCTTTAAATTCCATCCAATACAGTTTTACATGAAGGAACAAAACACATAAAGGTGGACTTCCACTTCATGCAGGATTTTGTCTAGTTTTATGGCACTACTAGCCTTGAAAATTTGAATTAACATGTTGGAAATAGGAGTATATTAGGAGATAAGAGCTTCTTTAATGTTAATTTTTCCAAGTAGCCTAGCTACTTGGTGTAGCTAGGAGACTCATAAGAGATAGGCTACCGACAAGGTCCAATTTGCGGAGGAGGCAAATTGAGGTAGATGATCCAACGTGCCCTTTCTGCAGATCCGAGGAGGAAAATGCATCTCATTTATTCTTTCATTGCAATAGGATATCTCCAGTTTGGTGGGAATCATGGTCGTGGGTGAATTTGCTGGGGGCTTTCCCAAAGCACCCAAGGCATCATTTTCTCTACCACATTCACGGAGCGTTAGAAGGAAAGAGGGCTAGTAGATGGAAATGGTGGTGGCTTGCGCTGACTTGGACCATTTGGAAGCAAAGAAATGACATCATATTCTCCAATGGGACATTCAACGCTAACAGATTATTAGATGATGCACTTTTTTTGTTATGGACATGGCTCACACACTTGGAGAAGGATTTCACTATACATTTCAATCAATGATCCTCAAATATCAGAGCAGGATTTTCTAATAGTATAGGATAGCATCCTAAGGCAAACTTTGTATTATCTTTTTTCCTCAGCTTTGGTTCACTTATTGTATAGGGACCAATCCTGAGGTGACTATTGTATTTTCAGTACCTCTGGTACTCTATTAATATATTAGTATTTTTGCTGATAAAAAAAAAACTTGGTGTAGCTAGGTTCATTGCATCTTAGAAAGTAGTGCCATAGTGGTACTTTAATTATTCTCTTGTAAATTGTTTTTGCATTAATTAACTTTTCTTGAATATAAATAAGTCCATTCTGTTGGCCGGAGAAAAGACTCAATCTCAAACACATTCAGAAAATTTCCTTTCTCATTTTCTCACAAAATAAGTAATAGATGTGTTTGTTAATTCTCTTGAGGGTCCTTGGATTTGCTACATTTTCTAATAGCTTGGTTCATATGATTTATATGATCTAACTTGAGGTGGAGTGTAAAAATAGTAGCTTATAGAATTTACTTCTCTCTTTGCATTCAATGACATTGACTTACACATATGTATAAAGGTTCTTTCCCTAAGATCTTTATTTTCCATTTTATTGTTAATAATTTATCATGACACCTATATTGCTTTTACATGGTGCAGGTTTCTCAATGCCATCAAGCAATATCTTTGCTTGTCATTATTGAAGAACAGTGCCCTGTCCGCGATGGCCATTTTTCAACTTCAGTGTTCCATTTTCATGAACCTGTTATCAAAATTTAGATCAGGCTTGAAAAAAGAAATTGGCATGTTCTTTCCGATGCTTATCCTTCGAGTTCTCGAGAATGTTCTTCAGCCTAGTTTTCTGCAAAAAATGACCGTCCTTAATTTATTGGACAAAATATCTCAAGATCCTCAGATTATTATTGACATTTTTGTCAACTATGATTGTGATGTGGATGCTTCAAACATATTTGAAAGGTATCTTGCTTTTGTAATATTCTGTTGCTTTTATACCTTGGTAGTGGTCAGTTTTCAAGAACAAACATGGGCTAATATTTTAAAAAGCAAAGGTGATAAATAAACTTGTTTGCCAAAAAAAAATGATGAATAACCTTGTTAATGCAAAATCATTGGATTTTTTTTTTAATTTATTGATAGAAAAAAAGGATGCCTTCTAGGGTGGTGGATAGTGGTTGACTAACTTTATCCTGGAATTGTATGAAATTTAGATTTAGATTTGGCTTTTGTTGCGGAGGTTTTGGGTGTGTTGGTGCCAAATTAGGATTGTTGAAATACTTTGTTAAGGATTTGGAAGATTAGAATTAGTTCTGTTAGTAATAAAGTATAAAGGAGGAGGGTTGTGCACTTGTGCTAGGCCCTCGACAACTAACATAAAGTTAGTCAATTGGAAATATCACACTGTGTGACTCGAGTATAGTGTCAAATGAGGTATAGTCGTTGCATTGATGCCTGAATGTAGTGTTAAATGAGTAAGAGTCCTCACATTTTCCTGGATGAGTGTGTGTGAAGAAGCTAGTTTAGAGGTGCTTGGTTAGGTTTCCTGGATATTGGATACCATAAAGGGGGGTTAGGGATTAAAGACTTGATCAAATTTAATGAGGCTTTGCTTGGCAAATGGGGGTGGGAGCTGGCTAATAATCAGAACCAGCCTTGGGCAAGAATTTTATTGTCTAAATATGGTGGATGGAAGGATTTGATCTCTGGAAGAAACAACAGTATTTTCTCTCATTGGTGGAAAGATCTAAAGGTTGTCTTTCAGCAGCAGGACAACAATAGCATTAGTAATAACCTGAAGTGGAGGGTGGGTTGTGGTGTCAAAATCAGGGTTTGGAAGGACAAGTGGTTGAGGGATAATTTAACTCTCCAAGACAAATATCTGACTCTGTATCAAATGAGTAGACAACAGACTTCTACAATCAACTTAATTGGGAATTTGTTGAGGATAGATGGGAATGGAAGCTAAACTGGAGGAGAAACTTTTTTGACCATGAAATTGACATGGTAGCAGCTTTCTTGGCTGAGATTGAGAATATCCACATCCAACAGTCCAGCAGGGATTTTCTAATATGGAAGGCTGACCCTAGTGGTATTTATTCCACAAAGTCAGCTTATAAACTCTTGCAGGAAGCTGATAGTGATGCTATTGAGGACAGTGCATCGAAGATCATTTGGAATCTGAAAATTCCTCCAAGAGCAATTGCTTTCTCATGGAGATTATTCAAAAACAGGTTACCTACTAGGGCTAATCTGAGAAGGAGACAGGTGGATGCCTTCCTATAGCTGTCCTTTATGTGAATCGGAAGAGGAAACTGCCAGCCATGTTATGTTCACTTGCACCAAAACTACGATTCTTTGGTGGGAGGCTATGAGATGGGTTAATAGAGTGAGTCCTCTCCCCATAGAGCCAAAGAATCACTTTCTCCAATTCTCTCACTGGAATAGGCAAAGCACAGACAAGAGATGGGAGGTTTTATGGATAACTTTGTCCTTGACTATTTGGAATCATAGAAACAACTTGGTTTTCAATAACCAGATTTTCAACCCTGACAAAGTCATGGATGAAGCCTTATCCATACTTGGTCCTGGTTAAAGTGTTTGGAGAAGGGCTTCCAAACTCATTTTAACATTTGGTCAACTAACTTGAAAGATGAACTCTCTTAGAGGGATTTGACCTATCTTGTCAGCTGTATTGTATTTATCTTTTATAGTTGGGTTTGGCTTTTCATTGCCTATGTTTTATTTATAATACAATATAGATTTTTGCTGTGCAAAAAAAAAAAACACAATATGTACCTACAAGAGATCAAATGGGTTAGAGAAAAAAAAAAAAAAGAAGCTAAGGAGCTAGATACCACAGGATTTAAACTTTAATACATGAGAAAAATTAGAGGAATAAATGGAAGGCTATTATTGTAGACAAGGATTTCAATGATAGCGTGGTGGATTTAAAAAGAATTGGGGACAAAATCTTAGCCGTAAAATTAGTTGTGGCATAAGAGATCATCAATATCATCAGTGCTTATACACCACAAGTAGGATTGGAGGTACTCGTGAAAGAAAAGTCTTGGGAAGATATGGAGGGGTTGGTACAAGGCCTTCCATAAGAGGAAAAGATTTTCTTAGGCAAGGATCTAAGTGGATATGTTGGTCGTGAGTCAAGTCAATTTTCAGGAGCTCATATTGGTTTGGGTTTTGGAGGACTAAATGAGGAAGGACAAACTATTTTTGATTTCTCTACGACTTATAAGTTGCTCATACCACTCCTCTCATTCTCTGTGATAATACCAGCACTGTCTCTCTTGCTCACAACCCTGTTCTTCATTCTCGAACTAAACATATGGAGCTTGATCGGTTCTTTGTTGGGAAGAAGGTCATCACCAAACAGATTGATGTTTTTCATGTGCCTGCAGCACATCAACTTGCTGATATTCTGACCAAGGCCCTCTCTCCTGCTTCATTTGTTTCATTCAGATCCAAGCTCAGAGTAGTTCAAAGAATTTCTTCCAATCCCTGGTGAGCTTGCAGGGGGGTATAAGAGTATTACATTACTCAATGTATTTTTGCTTTATTTCAGTAAGCTGTTAGTCTAACTACTATGGTTAGTAGTTAGTTTGTGATTAGAGGTTATTAGTGTGTAACAGCTGGTGACAGTTGTATCAACTAACTTAGGTTAGTTGACGGTTAGGTTGTTAGTTGTTAGATCATCTATATAATCTATAACTGTAATCAGTTGTGACTTGGGTTGAATAACATTTGATTTCTCAATCTCATTCTCTTCTCTTTTCTCATATTCTCTCAACTCTATTAATTTGGAATGAGACGTCTAAGAAGATTTGGAAGCTTGCTGATAGCAAGAAGGAGGTGCATATAGTAAACATGCCCAAAAGGAAAAACATAGCACCAGCATACCTAAAGGATTTCGTGTGATGCGCTGAGCTGGCCATTCCCTTAGCTTTGTCTGCCATTAGTGCCGTAGATTCCTTTCTGTTAGGATTATGCTAGCAGAAGATGACAAATTCTGTTATTCTTCATACCACTATATATATGATGAATGTAATAAGGCAAGACATGAATGAAATTACCTTTTCTCTCAATTGTTTCCCTCTTCTCTTGAATTCTTCGGAGGATTCTGGCCCTCGAAGCCCAGAGCTGCTATCACTTGCCTGAGTAGTCCTGAGTGAATTAAAAGGTTTTGGACCAAGATAAAGAGTGCTGGTGGCAGAATGAAAGTTTTCAAGACTAGGTAAGAAACAAAAGAGTTTGCTTTAAAACTTTACATGGGTGCAATAATGCAGAAAATTGGACATGGTATCAAAATACTAGAAATGAGATAAGAAAAACTGAGTAAAACATGATCTAAAGCTTTAAAAGGTTTTTGTGCAAGGCGGTGTCTTAGAGGTGTAATATAAAACTATTTATTTGTCTAAACCTTAACAGCTTAAGCTTTTGGAATTGTTAGTTTGTAACTAGTTCTGATAAAAGATTTAGTTATTTGGAGTAGAACGTCATGTTGGAGGCCATACCTTGGGTTTTAGGGTTATAACTGTTTCCTTGCTTCTTTATTGAGTCGTTTGCTTATATGGTGTACTTGGAGCACTGTCTGCTTCCAAGAGTTAACGCTTATTCAAGGTCTGCAGTACATATCTAGTGACAGATTTTTTATTTACTTATGTTTGTTTGATTTTGCATCTTGTTTTAGTATTTAAACTCTTATAATTCCATCAGATATTTGCAGGATTGTCAATGGTCTTCTGAAAACCGCTTTGGGACCACCTACAGGGTCAACCACTGCTTTGTCTCCAGCACAGGATATTACTTTCCGACATGAATCTGTGAAATGCTTGGTCAGCATTATTAAGTCTATGGGAGCATGGATGGACCAGCAGATAAGGATAGGAGATTTAGATCTAGCAAAGAGCCCTGAAAGCAGTAGTGCAGCAGAGAATCATCTAATACTAAATGTAGAAGAAGGAAATGCTTCTGATCATGAGCTACATTCTGATGTAAATTCTGAATTTTCAGATGCTGCCACGTTAGAGCAACATCGGGCATATAAAATCGAACTTCAGGTATGTATTACTTGAATCAGAGGACTACAAATTGTTATATTGTCATAATTTTTTTTTTATCAGCAAATATATTATATGTATTAATTGAGTACCAGGGGTCCTAAAAAGGTACAAGATACTGCTCAGTTTTAGGCTCGAGACTAAAAATGCTCTGAACCACCAACTGAGAAAGATTAAAAAACTACATATTTGCTTAAGCAAAAAGTCTATACATCACTAATAGAAAAAGCTGCTGTAATATTAGTAGACCACTGGTACTAATTGTTATATTGTCATAATGTTAAGGGTAAAATATGTTTTTGGTCCCTCTAAAATTTTTAAAGTTCGGTTTAAGTCCCTCTAAATTTTTGTCTGTGTTTGGTCCCTCTAATTTTGAAATGCACCACTTTTGGTCCTCCAAGTGCTATATTTTGGATAACTGATTTCCTCAGTTTTGTACGGGAGGGGGTTGTAACTGATTTTCTCAGTTTTGTATTGAAGGGGTTTGTTTTTATCTGTGTGCTACACCTATGTACCAATCACCAGCAGTACCTCTGGTGCTGCTGTGTTCATTATGATTAATATATATATATTATCTTTGGCTTTTCAAAAAAAAAAAAAGTGCTATCTACATCACCTTTCATCTCTCTATAAAGCGTCATCTAAACCACTTGGAGGACCAGAAGTGGTGCATTTCAAAATTAGAAGGACCAAAAATAGACAAAAAAAATTAGAGGGACTAAAACCAAACTCTTAAAATTTTAGAGGAACCAAAATCTTAATTTTCCCTAATATTAAACTCCTCTTATACTAGCATAACATTGAGTTCTAATTGGTTGATTTTACCTACCCAAAAACCTGGATTGTGTCTGTACAATTCTCTTCTGTATCTCTCCTTCTGCTCCCATGAATTGCATTTATACATAATTTCGTCTTCCTCAGCTGCAAATTTTCATATTCTATGCTGATGCTTTTTTTTTTTCTGGGTTAAATGCAGAAAGGCATATCACTTTTTAATCGAAAACCTCCAAAAGGTATTGAATTTTTGATAAGCAACAAAAAAATTGGTTGTTCTCCAGAACAAGTGGCACTGTTCCTGAAGAACACTGCTGGCCTTGATGAAACCAAGATTGGTGACTATTTGGGAGAAAGGGAGGAGTTTTCTCTAAAAGTTATGCATGCTTATGTAGATTCCTTTAACTTCAAAGGGATGGATTTTGGTGAAGCTATTCGATTTTTTCTTCAGGGCTTCAGGTTGCCTGGTGAGGCACAAAAAATTGATCGTATCATGGAGAAGTTTGCTGAGCGCTATTGTAAATGCAACCCTAGTTCTTTTAGCAGTGCAGATACTGCCTACGTTCTTGCTTACTCTGTGATAATGCTTAATACAGATGCTCATAATAATATGGTGAAAGATAAGGTTTGACCTTGCTGAATCTTTTATATGATGTCTTAGGCTCAACAGTTAGAGTACCAGCTTTGTGACATTACTTGATGTCCAATCTAGTTGTAGTTTCGTTTCTATTAGGCTTAATTGAATTTTAATAGTTGGTACATCATATTTTACTGGTGAAATTTGAATTTGATAATTTTAATCATAGAAAATTATCCTATAAAGGCAATGTGATTTATACGTATTATTCTGAATACAGCTTTGAAAATATCAATTACTTTCTCTTTCCATTTCTTTTATCTTCTTATGTAGGTGGTGGTAGTTATGGTAAATTATAGCTTTGTGTCAGGGAAACACAGTGAACACCATTAGCTATAACATGTAATATCATTTTGTAAATGACTTGGATATCATTTGATTGCTTATATTTCTTGTATTGTTTTACAAAATTGAGATTGTAAATTCAGAATATCTTACAATGCTGAATATAGGTTTGACCTGAATTTGTGGTGCATATTCTATGTTAATGGCTTTCCAGATGACAAAGGCTGATTTTGTTCGAAACAACCGAGGAATAGATGATGGAAAGGATTTACCAGAGGAATATCTTGGGGCACTTTATGACCAAATTGTTAAAAATGAAATTAAAATGAATGCTGATTCTTCTGCACCTCAGAATAAACAAGCAAATAGCTTCAATAGATTGCTGGGATTAGAAGGTATACTCAATCTTGTGAACTGGAAGCAGAGTGAGGAAAAAGCAGTGGGTGCAAATGGGCTTCTCATTCGGCACATTCAGGAGCAATTTAAAACTAATTCACGAAAATCAGAGTAAGCCAAGACATTGCTCAATGTTTGGATTTTTATTTTAGGCTTAAATATAATTTTGGTACCTTTATGTACTATTAAGTACCTCTGGTACTCCAATTAATATATAGATTACCTTTGCTGATAAAAAAAAAAAAAATTTTTTGGTACCTTAAATTTGGGTCTAATTTCCTTTGGTTCCCCAAATTTAAAAGTGTTTTTTTCATTCCCCTAATTTGGAAATAGCCCCTTTTGGTCCTTATTAGGGAGACTAAAATGATTGCAAAAAATAACCTTTAGGACCAAAAGAGGGCTATTTTCAAAGTAGGGAACAAAAATAATCATTTTTAATTTGAGAAACCAAAAGGAAAAGAAACTTGGCTCCAATTTGAGGAATCAAAAAAATATTTAAGCATTAATTTTTTATCATTAATTTTTTTGGAAGTGTATTTGGTTGCAAAACTAGACCTGCTAAGCTCTTTCTTTTCCACAATGTTTTGTATATAGGCTTTGATTTGGCTGGCTCTGCTACTTGATATCTTTCAATGGATTTTTTTTTTAATATTTTTTATCTAATACATTTTTGAGAGTATTCAGAAGGTTTAGTTAAAGGAATTTTGAAACAAGTAAAGATTTTCCTTTGAGGTGATCTAGTTGGTCACATGAATGATTGTCTAGAGTATAGTGGAGGGTAAAATCATTTCTAGATTTTGCTTTAGCTAACACTTGTTTTAGGTAATGGGAAGAACATCCTATCACATACTAAAGTAAGGCGACATGCTTCTAATTTTTTTTTCCTAATTAGGAAATCAGATAGAAACTTTTGCATGGATTGCAAAGTCATACTTACTAGGAGAATACTTGTCTACCCAGCATATGATCTTGGTTATGGATATATAACTCAAGAGGATAGTAAAGAGAAATGGTTAAGATAGGATTTCAAGGATAAAATGGTAGCAATTGAAGGGAAAAAAAGGAGTTTTGAAAGAAGTGTTTATGGAGGGGTTTTAGGGGGACGTCGGTCAAATTATATACCATGAGGTATGAAAAGGGTGTAGGAGCATAAATGGCTCATTGAGTTGTTTAACAAGATTATGAGATTGGATATAATGCTAAATGAGTAGAGAAGTGCCTTATTCTCTATGTATGAGTATGAAAACAAGAGTGACTTCTAAAACTGGTCTAATTATAGAAATATTAAGCTCATGAGCTATATTATGAAGCTACAAGAGAGGGTAATCAAGTAGTCATTATAGAAAATGAATTTTGTTTTATGTCAGGGAGGTTACCCATGAAAGCAAATATACTTCCTACAAAGATTAATGGAGAGACATTGGAGGAATTAATGGAGAGACATTAGAGGAATTAAAAGGACAATTCATCAATTTGGAAAAACCATATGGTGGGGTACGAAGAGAGGTATTGTGGAAGGCTTAGGAAATGAAAGGAGTTCGTCCTGCTTGTAGTTGGGCAAACAAAGATATGTAAGCTGGTTTCAAATTAGAGTGTGAACATAAGGTGAGGCTCACAAAGGACTTTCCTATAACTATTCGACTGCACCAAGAGTGAGCTTCAAACCCCTATCTTTTTAACTTGGTCTTGGATGTTCTTATTTCTTACTGAACATATCCATGAGGCAGATGCCATAATGCCTGCATTTTGTTGATGATATGCCCTGGTTGGGTAGTTGAGAGAAGAAATAAATGAGAAGCAATAGAGGAGGAGACAAACTTTGGAAGCTTGACTTTTGATTAAGTAGAAGGGAAATGAAGTATATCAAATGTAAGTTTAGCTAGAGGCGCACTAATTCTAGTATGGACATGAAATTTGGAGACTATAACATACCACAAGTCATAGGTTCTATAGTTCAAGTATCTTGGTCATCATACAAAATGATGGGGAAATGTAAACTATAGAATTCAAGTGGGATGGATGAAATCAAGGAGTACTTTAGGTGTTATTTGTGATAGAAAAGTACCACTCAAGCTTAAGGGAAAATCTCACTACATAACTATAAGGCTTGTGATGTTGGGCAATGAAATCCAACAAGGAGAAAAGCTCAATATTGTAGAGATGAGAATGTTACGATGACATACAGACAAGTTTGTGAATGAATGCATTCTAGAGAACATTGGGGTAGTACCTATTGTTGAAAAGAAAAGATGGTAGATTCTTGCTTTAGGTGGTTTGAGCATTTGTTGAGAAGACCTATATAAGTCCCAATAGTTAGAGGTAGAGAAAAACTAAGAAAAGTCTTTGGGAAAACCGTTAAGAAAGATTTAGATTTAAATAGTTTGTGTATTGATATGATATATGAGAGGATTTTACCTTTTGATTCATGTAGCCAGCCCCACCCAGTGGGAAAATGCTACAACTGTTGTTGTTTATTGTTTATATATTTATGGTTGTGTACTGGCTCTGCATCTTACATCCTTTTCATATGTGCATTTTCCTTTTCCTTTAAGGCTTAGCTATCTGCTGGATTATAGATTACATAAGGGATGTTAATCTTTCAACGCATTTCATAGTTTAGAGTTTAGACATTCTATTTACCTGTTATTGCAGATCTGCGTATCATGTTGTCACTGATGTGGCTATACTGAGGTTTATGGTGGAAGTTTGTTGGGGGCCTATGCTGGCTGCTTTCAGTGTAACACTTGATCAGAGTGATGACAGGGTAGCAACTTCTCAATGCTTACAAGGATTTCGACATGCTGTGCATGTTACTGCAGTGATGGGTATGCAGACTCAAAGGGATGCTTTTGTTACATCTGTTGCCAAATTTACTTATCTGCACTGTGCTGGAGATATGAAACAGAAAAATGTTGATGCTGTCAAGGTAAGTGAATCTTAATTTGGCTGCCATTGACATTACTCAAATCAAATCACTCACACCTTTATTCTCCTTTTGCATTTATAATGATAACTGCTTATTGCACACCATATATTAATGTCATTCTAGCCATATTGTACTTATACCAAGAAAGCAGTGATGAATGGTTTCACTTTTATTTTATTTGCTTAATCCTTCGCATGAAAATAGAATGTGATTGGTACATTTTTTTGAGTTTATCATGTGAATGAGCCACTTGATTTCATGTATATGTCATTTTAATATCTTTTAAATCTTATTTTTGTGCAGGCAATAATATCAATTGCGATTGAAGATGGAGATCATCTGTATGAAGCATGGGAACACATATTAACTTGCCTCTCCCGAATTGAGCATTTGCAACTGTTAGGTGAGGGTGCCCCAAGTGATGCAACCTTCTTCACTTCAACTAATCTTGAAATGGAGGAGAAAGCACTGAAAACATTAGGTTTCTCTTCTTTTAAGAAAGGAACACTCCAGAATCCAGCCATGGTGGCTGTTGTTCGTGGTAGTTCATATGACAGTACAAGTATTGGGGTCAATGCTTCTGCAATATTAACAACAGAACAGATAAATAATTTCATTTCAAACTTGAATCTACTGGACCAGATTGGGAACTTTGAACTGAACCATGTGTTTGCTCATAGTCAACGGTTGAATGGAGAAGCAATAGTAGCATTTGTTAAAGCACTTTGTAAAGTTTCCATTTCAGAGTTACAGTCTCCAACAGACCCCCGTGTATTTGGCCTCACTAAAATAGTAGAAATTGCGTAAGTTTCTTTGTCCTTTTTATGATAGATGTTCTCTTTGTGCAATTCATTCAGATTTCTTAAGTAATAATTTTCTTGACATATGGAGCTTGTACAGTGAATATAAACCATGTAATTTACACTCAGACATTGCCCATTTTGTTTTATATTCCTTATTTGTACTTTTTATAGTGTGTTTTGGTATGAATATGAAATATCCTAGTATATGAAATTATGAATACATCCTCTTATATGTCTTTGTCATTCATCTAATGTGTCATTTGTAGGGATGGGTTTTGTTGATTTTGGTGGCTGTTGGTTATTTTTCTGTGTTTTAGGGGATGTTACCCTTTGTTTTCCTGTAGTACCTCTGGTACTATGCTTCTTATATATATAATATTATTTTTGGCCGTTCAAAAAAAATGAATACATGACCCCAGCAAAATTTTCTCTTCCTCATATTGAATATGGTGTTGACATTGTCATATGTTTTAGGCATTTAGTCCAATGTTGCGGCATCTGAAATGACTGGTCATGCATAAAAAAATATGCCAAGCACGAAATAATGTTAATGCCTTGCCCTGATACATAAAACCTATTGCTTTTGATATTTATCTTAAGAAAGTGGCTGTTAGAGATGGAAAAAGTAAGAATTTTAAGATAAGCTCAACTATTGTCATAACTCATAAGGAATTATATGGATGTAACTTGGATGCTAAGTAACCTGGCAGATTGAAGGTTTAGGTATGTTCAATCTCCTTGGTCCCATGTAACCGTGTTTGAGTGTTGTGATCTTTTTATGCTGTTATATTTTATATAACAAAATGGTCATTCAAAAGAAAGGAATTTTTTGTGACCATCAGCTACTTGGCAGGCAAAGCTCTTAAGAACTAGCAAGGTAGGGTGTTTTAGGACTTTTGCAGATACATATGGAACAAGCTTGGCACATATGATATATACACACCAGCTGGAGGGGAGTGTTAGAATATCTTGGGTATTTATTAGATATGTTAAGATATCATGTATGTTGGAAAGCCACCTTAATTGGGGTCACCCCTAGCCCACCTTAGTTGTGGTGTTTGGTAGCCATGGGAAAAGAGGGGTGAGTTGAAGTCCCACATTGACTAGAGATAGTGTTGAGATATAGTATATAAATAGGGAGCAATCCTCACCTTACAAGTCAGTTTTGTAGGGTTGAGTTAGGCCCATAACCCACTTTCTAAGAATGTATCTATTGTAGAACCGGTAAGGAATCAATTTAGATAAAATCATCTTTTAATTTTGAAAAACATATAATACATCTTGAGAATGGTTTTATACCTCCAACATTTCCCAAGAATCATTTGAGGTTAAAGCACAAAAAATGCACAAGCCACTTTTTCCTTTTGCTGAAATTCAACTTCATTTATAAGTGGGAGCTTACAAGGATTGAACTCCTAACTGATTGGTCCTGGAAGCTCTAATATCATGTCAAGGAACAACTATACAAAAAGATTAAACTGTTACATGGTGGATCAAGAATGGCTTTATATCTCTAACTCTAACATATTTATGTTAATTGTTATATCTTTTAGAATGAGGGAAATGTTACTTGCCTGAAAGGGGATCCTTTGTTGATTTTAGTAGACCTTAAGAAAGGGATAGTGATTTTTCTCTCGGTCATGTTCTTTGTAGCTTGTAATTGGTGATTCCAAGTTATTCTCTTCTCATGCACATTTATGATTAAAATTCTAATGATCATTCAATCTACTTAAGACTAGAACATGGTTGCATTTGCAGGCATTATAATATGAACCGCATCAGATTAGTATGGTCTCGCATATGGAATGTTCTCTCAGATTTCTTTGTGTCGGTTGGATTGTCAGAAAACTTGTCAGTTGCAATCTTTGCAATGGACTCACTGCGACAACTTGCAATGAAATTTTTGGAGCGTGAGGAGCTTGCTAATTATAACTTCCAGAGTGAATTTCTGAGACCATTTGTGATTGTTATGCAGAAAAGCAACACCACAGAAATTAGAGAATTAATAGTTCGTTGTATTTCACAGATGGTCCTTAGCCGTGTCAGTAATGTGAAATCTGGCTGGAAAAGTGTTTTTATGGTAATGTTGAAGTTTGCTTGATTCTCCCATCCCCCTGTTCCCTCCTCTCTCCCTAGACATGGTTTCAGACCATTTGATAAACAACAAAAACTGAAACTGTCAAATGTTGCCCAATTGTTTTTATTGAAGAAAGCGAAACAAATTTAGAAGGCACATTTGTGATTGTTTACTATTCTTTTCAAGAAAAAGTTACATTTGATTACTTGCATACACACATTTGTTGGCAATTTAGATAGTCTAAAGTCTAAACAATCTTTCAGGAATGAATATTCATGGTCAAATTTTAATACCTCTAAAACGGCTTGTTAAAAAGGAAATAAATACAAATAAAAAGAAAAGAAAAGGGACATCAAGGATACATATCTAGTCAAACTATTGAGGGTTTTCAACAATCTAAATGCAATACACAAGTTTAGTGTACCAGCAAATTGTTAATATAATGACATTTACTAGCTGATAAAAAAAAAAATAATGACATTTACTATCCATGTTCAGATACGGGCTTCATTAATGTCCCTGCTTCCTTCCCAAGCAAGAAGAAAATGCACATGTCATTTGTTAGCATTTGTGAGTTGAGATAATGGAACAATCTTTACTTATCATGCAGTGTTTTTGGCTCTCAGGTTTTTACAGCTGCTGCAGCTGATGAGCGGAAGAATATTGTATTATTAGCATTTGAGACCATGGAGAAAATAGTGCGTCAATTTTTTCCTTATATTACTGAGACAGAGACAATGACCTTCACTGATTGTGTCCGATGCCTTTTGACATTTACAAATAGCCGATTCAACAGTGACGTTAGTCTCAATGCAATTGCGTTTCTTCGTTTCTGTGCAGTCAGACTTGCTGATGGAGGACTTGTTTGCAATAAGAGCAGTGTTGATGGCCCATCACTTGTTGTAGCAAATGGTATTTCAGATTTACAAGCTCATACTGATAACGGTGATCATGTCTCCTTTTGGAATCCTTTGCTATCAGGTAATATGCATTTAGATGATATGCCCTAAGTTATTTGGTACAGTGGCCAACCTACCATCACGGTGAACCAAAAAACTTATTCTTGTGAATCTTGTCCAATAAATGTATGTATTCTGTTTGATTGATTGCATAAATCTCAAATGTCTATTGCTCACACTCCTGTTGACTTGGCCCTTTATATACATTATGTTAAGCTTTGTATTAAGTTTTTGCGTTAAAATCTTGAGCGATGATTGCTGCATTTTGTCAACAGAATTGCTTGCACTTCTCTTATTAGATGTAGCAAATAAGTGGTACCTTTAGCTCCTAGTTAGTGTCAAAAAGGAAAACGAAATAGTGATTTAACCACATTTTGTGCAGCAGTGAGATAACATAAATTCCATAACTCTTGTCTGTTCTTTCTGCTTTAAGTTAATATTTTTATATTTTCATTGCAGGGTTATCAAAACTAACTTCTGATCCAAGATCAGCTATCAGAAAGAGTTCTTTGGAGATGCTTTTTAACATTTTGAAGGATCATGGTCATCTATTCTCCCACACATTTTGGAATAGCATTTTCTGTTCTGTTATTTTCCCTGTATATAACTCAGTATCTGGAAAGAGAGAGATGAATCTACAAGAGGTCCATTGTCCACCTTCTTCAGTATCTGTGCATACTGAAGGAAGCACATGGGATTCTGAGACTTATTCAGTAGCAGCAGAATGTTTAATAGATTTATTTGTCACCTTCTTTGATGTGGTGAGGTCTCAGCTACCTGGCGTGGTGTCAGTACTGACAGGGTTCATTAGAAGTCCTGTTCAGGGTCCAGCTAGTACTGGAGTTGCTGGATTAGTGCGTCTCACAGGTGACCTTGGTAACAGGCTTTCAGCAGAAGAATGGAAAGAGATTTTTCTATGCTTGAAAGATGCAGCTATGTCAACAGTGCCAGGATTCATGAAGGTCTTGAGAACCATGAATAATATTGAGGTGCCTCACATTTCACAGTCTTCTGCTGACTTAGAAAGTTCTTCTGATCATGACTTGAACAATGATGAATTTGATGATGACAATCTGCAAACGGCCACATATGTTGTGTCAAGAATGAAGAACCATATTGCTATGCAACTACTTATTGTACAGGTTTATTTCTTGCTCGTTTTGTATGTGCATAAGTTAACAATTAAAACATAAGCACTAAATTTCCTAGTATTCAATTTATATGCATCTACTGAATTTAAATCGTAATCCACTGATTTTGTTTTGTTAGTTTTTTCATGAAAACATATTTAAAGACATGTAGTACTGCTTGATATAAATTTCACCTCTGAATGAGTTCATCTTGATGATATCTTTCTGTGTTCTATTTGTAGGTTGCAACTGATCTGTACAAAAAGCACCAGCAATCCTTATGTGCAGCCAGCATCAAAGTCCTTATTGAATTATATTCATCTATTGCTTTACATGCTCGTGCGATGAACAGAGAGTCAATCCTACTGAGGAAGTTGCAGAAAGCTTGCTCCATCCTGGAAATATCTGGCCCTCCCATGGTTCATTTTGAAAATGAGTCCTTCCAGAATCACCTCAACTTTCTACAAAATATACGTCTCCATGATAATTTTATGCATGATGAGATAGAGCTAGATCAAGAGTTAGTTGCTGTGTGTGAAACCGTATTGGACATATACCTAAATTGTGCTGGTTCCATTTCCACTTTTCACAAGTCTGATACCATGCCAGCGCCTCATCGAAAACTCCCTCTGAGCTCAGCAAAGAAGGAAGAGATAGCTGCTAGGACATCTTTAGTCATCTCAGCATTGCAAGGATTGGCTGGTCTGAAAAAGGATTCATTCAGGAGGTATATTCCACGGTTCTTTCACTTACTGGTAGATCTCGTGAGGAGTGAACACACCTCTGGAGAAGTTCAACATGCCCTGAGTAATATGTTCCGTTCATCTGTTGGCCAAATTATAATGGATTGAGTTTTAGTTTTGGCATACTTTGGTTTTGGACGTTGCTGAATATCAATCAGCATTTTCCTTATAAGCTAAAGAACGAGCCATTACATGGTCATATCTTGATTTACTCACCATTGTTGTGTAGTGTTACTCTTGGTTTTTTGTGATTGTATGTGCTATTAATGTAAATGATAAATTTATTTCAAGCAGAATACTAAAGTACCACAGATAGATAGCGAAGAAACTAAGTTAGGCAGCCGCTGGCAGTCTACGACTTGGCCTAACTTGTCCCTTTTCACCAATGGAGACTGAGTCCTAGTGGAAGGAGATACTCTCTCCTAAGGAACCGAAACAATAGTCTTGTTCCTTTTCAGATGTTGTTTAAGGTTGTGACATAGGAATTAAGATATATAATTAATATTCTTTTTTTAGATTGTTACATGATTTCTTATTATATTATTTATTTATCTTATTGATTAATTATGTATAATTTATTTTTTTATTGATCTATTTAATTCCATGATAAATGGGTAAGATAATTTTAAAAAATAGATAAATATAAGGATATAATTAATAAAAGAGTAAGGAAAGTTTTGAACTTTTAAAATGAGATAAAAATGAACAAAAAGTTTTCTTAATAAAATTGACACTTGTAAAAGGGTAGTATTAGTCAAAAAGGATACTAATTTAAAATCCTTTTAAATTAAATAGAATGACCTATTTGAATATATTATTATTTGCTTAACTGTTACCTTTAGGCAATGATTAAGAAATCAAAAATTATTTTTTATTTTTATTTTCATTTATATTTAGAAGTGTATCACTTGGAACCAAAAGGCTTCCAAGTTTGTTATCTTAAGGTAAGGAAACTTACCTTTCTTTTTCTTATGTATTGGCAAAATGCTTTTGAGTGTAAATTGTTAGAATGTGATTAAAATAACTATCGATTAATTTTGATGCAAAGAAAAAGAGCATAGTAAGGTTTGCAGACAATATAGTTATTCAGGCTGAGGGTGTTCGGAATGTGTTAGTCACAAGTCAAGATGGAAGACAAGCAGGGATCTCATATGTGCTTTATGTTCTTGGAATGAAGAGCAACTTAATCAGTATGGTCAGCTCTTGGAGAAGGGATTCCCAATGAATATGATTAATGTTTTTTTGGAGATCTATGACACAACAAAGAGAATGATCATGAAAGCCCCTTTGGCCAGAAACAAGACCTTCAAGGTAAACCTAAACACCATTGAATCTCAATGCTTTTCTATTGCTACATTATCATATGACTCATGGTTATGGCACCTAAGGTTAGGCCACTTAAATTTCAAGGATTTAAGTCTATTGAGTTCAAAAGATATGGTATCTAGTCACCCTCAATTGTGATTCCAAAGAAAATATGTGACAACTGCTTGATTAGCAAGCAACCCACAACCTCTTTCAGTTCAAACACTATGTCTAAAGCTAGTGATGTTCTACATGTTGTCTACTCATATGTTTGTGGGCCATTTGATGCTCCATTAGTAGGGGAAATAGATAATTTGTATCATTTGTGGATGATCTTAGTAGAAAAATTATGGCTACATTTGATTAAGGCTAAGAGTGAAGTGTTCAACATCTTTAAAGGATTCAAGGCTCTAGTAGAAAAGTAGTCCGGGAAGTTATTAAGATTCTGAGGACAAATGGAGGAGGAGAATTCACGTCTGGTGAGCTAGAAGGCTTCTGCAAGGAGCATGGAATAATACATGAAATAACTGCTCCCTACACTCCCCAACACAATGAGATTGCAGAAAGAAGAAACAGGACCATATTAAATATGTTAAGAAGCATGCTCAAGCAAAAAAAAGTCTTCCTCATAGCTTTTGGGGTGAAGCAGCCATGATTGCTGCTCATGTCCTGAATAGATGCCCTACCAAAAGGCTTGACTCAATAGTCCTAGAAGAAGCATGGTCTGGTAGCAAGCCTTCTGTCAAGCATTTTAAAATCTTAGGTTCATTATGCTATAGACATATTCCAGATCAAAGGAGAAAAAAGCTTGATGACAAAAGTGAACCAATGATCTTTATAGGTTACAACTCTACATGTTCCTACAAGTTGTATAATCCCAAGACAAAACAAGTTCTCTTCAGTAGAGATGTTTATTTTGATGAATCTAATTCATGGGGTGAGACACAAACTATAACTGAAATAGTTCCAAAATTGCAGTTTGATTGGAAGAAAACAACTCAGTAGGAGAAACCACTCAAGAGACAATGAATGTTGAGTCTTAGGTAGTGAATAACAGACCTACAAGAAATAAAAGTCTTCCATCAAGACTTTCTGATTATCAAGTTTATCCTAATAATGCTATCTTAGATGATGGTGATCTAGTTCAGCACCTATCACTTATGGATGATGTGGAACCCATTAGTCTTGATGAAGCCATCACAAGCAAAGTATGGAAATTAGCTATGGAAGAAGAATTGAGGAGCATTGAGAAGAATCATACCTGAGAAATGGTAGAATTACCTTGGAACAAGATTCCTATTGATGTCAAATGGGTTTTTAAAGCTAAACTTAAACCAGATGGCTTAGTTGCTAAGCATAAGGCTAGACTGGTAGCTAAAGGTTTCATACAGAGAAAGGGATAAATTACTTAGAGGTGTTTGCTCCTGTAGTTAGATTGGAAACTGTGAGGCTGATTGTTGCTTTGGCTAATTGGAGGAATTGGAAGTTATGACAGCTGGATGTTAAATCAGCTTTTCTCAATGGACCACTTGATGAGAAAGTGTTCACTATACAACGTCCTGGTTTCATAAGTAAAGGGAATGAATAGAAGGTTTTGAAGTTAAGGAAGGCTTTATATGGCCTGAAACAAGCACCTAGGGATTGGAACAAAAGCATTGATACTTTCCTTCATAGTGTTGGTTTTCAGAAATGTTCAGTAGATCATGGAGTCTAAGGCTGTAAGTTCCACTGATATTCTTCTTATTTGCTTATATGTGGATAACCTATCGATTACTGGTAGTAGTTCAGCTAGTATTGAGTCACTCAAGCAAAGCTTAAAGAAGGAATTTGAAATGATAGACTTGGGAATCCTATCGTATTTTTTGAGATTAAAGTTTGCTTATACTGAAAAGTGAATCTTTATGCACCAGAAGAAGTATATTTCAGAGGTACTAAAGAAGTTCAATAAGATGGAGTGTAATCCTGCAGAAACTCCAACTGAGTTAAATGTGAAGCTTGTAAGAAGTGAGAATGAGACTTTAGTTTATGGAACCTTGTTCAAGCAGATTGTTGGTAGCCTGAGGTTTATTTGTCACGACCCACCCTTGGGACATGACCGGCACACAGACTATAGCTTTCCTAGTCTGGCCAGCCTATCCTGTACACAACAATCTATAACAGAACACACACACATACACACACACACACACACTATATATATATATATATATATATATATATATATATATATATATATATATATAGACAAATCCATATACATATATCTCATTCCATCCACTTAATAACAAAGTTGATTATAATTACTAATCATCAAGTGTCTCCAAACATCACAAGCACATCTTCATCATGTCTATAAGAGAGAATCATTTAAATTTCAAAATACAATAATTCTCTCTAAATCTCTTACTACCCTGACCCCTATAGCTGCATTATACACTGGAGTTACAATCAACAATATCCATCAGACACAATGGGGACCTACCAAAAAGATAATCAAATTCCTAGGTGTGTCAGCAAATCCCAGGAAATCGGTTACTCCACTACTGAGTATCTGAGAAAAGAAATAAAAGAAGGAGTAAGTCACAAGGACTTAGTGAGAGCATAATATACAAAACGGACAAGAAGGAGAGTACCATTTAACATGAATCTTTCCATTCCAAAAGATATTAAAATGACATTTAAATAAATAATGAACAAAAATACACTTGCTTTTAGAAATCCATGTACGCAGAGAATATACATTTCAGAACTTCTCATAACCTGGTATCCAAAATGATTACTTTAAAATCGAGCATTTATTCTATTATGTGCACATAGACCGCATTATCTCTTCGTTGTGATGAACGGTAATTATATAACTACGACATTTAGCTCGTAGGCTGCATTATCTCTTCGTTGCAGCGAACAGAACATATAAATATACTATGAGTAATTGACCCATAGGCTACATTATCTCTTCGTTGTAGCAAACGACATATATAATTATACTATGAGAATTTAACTCATAGGCTACATTATCTCTTCGTTGTAGCAAATGGAAATATCATTATACTATGAGAATTCAACTCATAGGCTACATTATCTCTTCGTTATAGCAAATGACATATATAATTATACTATGAGAATTTAACTCATAGGTTACATTATCTCTTCGTTGTAGCAAAAGGAAATGTCATTCGTGAACTCATCATAAATAAAAATTAAACAAAGAGTTCAACATTCATCCTCATATATATATATATATATATATATATATATATATATATATATATATATATATATATATATATATTCTGACGTAAACTTGCTTCTCCAAGATGAACTTTAAAAACATCGTTAAGTACTAGGACCTAAACATTTCAATAATCTCTAAACATTTAAATAATAGAACAAGGGATCGGACAAAATCCTCAATTTTAGCAAACCTAGGGTTTTGAGAAAATCACAATAATATCTAATACTTAGTTTCTAACTCTTTTTCTCACAGTCCATGACTAATCAGTGCTATAACATACTCATCTAACATAATGGGTCATAAACATTTACCTTAAAGAGATCAAATAGAAAAACCAAGGAAATGCGTAGGGTTTTCCGTTTTCTCCAGCCACCTCCTTGTGTGCGGAAAGACACAAGGATAAAAAAAACTTGAAAATTTGGGAATAATGGAATGAGATGAGTGAAAGATTGAGAGATGAGATGTGGGGGGAAAAGAGATAGGGTTGAAAGGGGTGGTTGCTGCAAGAAGAAGAAGTTTCGGGAAAGGGGGAGAAAGGTCTTAGGAGTTTTAGTTGAGGGGGGGGGGGGTGGGGGGGTGGGTTTTGTTATTTAATATTATATTATTATCTAAGTGAAACGGTGCGTTTCATTATTTGTCATAGTAGACCAAAAATTGCCTTCCGTGTTGGACTTGTGAGTAGGTTCACGAGTGATCCTAGACAACAACATTTGTTAGCTACTAAGACAATCTTGAGATATCTAAAGGGAACTCTTGGATATGGAATCATTTTTTCCGATTAAATCACGGAGGATGAGAGTCTACATCTTGAAGCCTATTCTGATTCTGATTGGTCTGACGATTTGGTTGATAGGAGAAGCACTATAGGACAAATCTTCTTGTTGTCTGGATCTCCTATATCTTGGAGCTTAAAGAAGCAAACGGTAGTGACACTATCAACTGGCAAAGCAGAATACATTGCAATGTGTTCAACTGCTTGTCAGGCACTATGGTTAACTTCCTTGCTTAATGAATTGAAGGTGTCTGTTGGTAATGTTGTTGACTTGCTTGTGGACAATAAATCAACTATAGCCTTGGCCAAGAATCCAGTATCTCACGGTAGAAGCAAGCACATAGACACCAAGTTTCATTTCCTTAGGGATCAAGTGAACAAGGGCAAGGTCAAATTGAAGCATTGCAAGATAGAAGTGCAATTGGCGGATATAATGACTAAGTCATTGAAGATTGAAAGGTTTAAGAAGTTGAGAGGGTCCTTGAATATAGTTTGTTTCTAAGCTTTTGAATCAAAGGGGGTGTTAGAATGTGATTAAAATAGCTAGCGATTAGAAAGTGAATTATGGGTTGTTATTAGAAAGTGAATAAGCTAGTTTTAATAGATATACCGTATAAATAGCCTTTGACTCTTTCATCATTGAGTATTGATTTTGAATAATAGAATTTCAATTCTTTCATTTTTTTTTCATATCTCGTGTGTGAATATGTTATTGTTCTAACATAAACATGTATATTTGGTCTTTTTAATGATTTAAAAATTCTTGAACTCATATATTATTGATAATGACTTATATTTATGTGCATTATGACGATTTAAAATGTTTTCTTTTACGTTGGTGATTTAAAATGTTTAAGAATAAAAATCACTAAAATTTCTTACATTTAATGAATTTTATTTGCGTTAATACTTTGATGACTCTTATACTACTCATGAGTGATTAAGTTTATAACTTTTAAAATTTTAATAAAAAAATTGTGACATTTTTAAATTAATTATTTTAAAATAAGTCCTATCCTATCTTAATGATCAAAATATATTCATTCATGAACATAAAGGAGGAAAGCGTGATCGGATGCTTCATTCATGTTAGTCAAATTCTTTTTCCATTTTACAATTATAATTTGTGTAATTTTTTTTTATAGATCACAGATATTGAATTCTTTTTTCGATTTCAAAGTGTTAATTTTTTTTTCAATTATTATAATAATAGGTAATAACAAATATTTAAAATTATGTGAATAAAGAATTAAAATAGTAAAATACGTACCTATCAAACAACCGTAAGTATAAATAAAAAAAACTTCAAAGAGGAGGGGATCTAGCATTTAAATTCCATTATCACTTGTCAATATTTGAATGATATGATTTTTTATAAGAAAAAAAAATTGGTTAAATATCTTTATGTTTTGTTTTGAGAGGAGAGCAATATGTCTATGGTGAGAGAGAAAAATATGAACATTTCCTCATCCTGCAGTTTGGTTTGAGGAGTTGTATAATTTCTTGGTTGTCAGGCGCGGACTTCTTACTGTCACTCGACCTCGACGACTGTCAGTTGTTTTCTTTTCCATATCTCGTGGCTTTGCTTTCGTTTCGTTGTAGTGTATATCCTGAATCCTGATCGCAGAAATAGTATTAGTATTTGGGATATAAATAAATTAGTGATGGATAACGAGGTGGAGGTGCTAGAATTTGATATTGGGCTGGGAGGAGGAGAGGGAGAATATGACGATGACGACGGAGGAGGAATTGATGAGGAGGAATTGGGTGTAGCCACTGGAGGTGGGGAAATATATCTTCCTGAGGGGGACCTCTTAGATCTTGAACCTTGCGAGGGCATGGAATTCGAATCTGAAGAGGCTGCCAAGGCCTTCTACAATTCCTATGCCCGTCGTGTTGGTTTTAGTACTCGCGTCAGCTCATCCCGTCGTTCCAGGCGCGATGGAGCTATAATACAGAGGCAATTTGTTTGCGCAAAGGAGGGTTTCCGAAATTTGAATGAGAAACGCACAAAGGATAGAGAGATCAAGCGCCCTCGAACAATTACCCGAGTCGGTTGTAAAGCCTCTCTTTCTGTCAAAATGCAAGACTCTGGCAAGTGGATCGTCTCTGGCTTTGTTAGAGAACATAATCACGAACTCGTTCCACCAGACCAGGTGCATTGCCTTCGCTCTCACAGGCAAATTTCAGGAGCTGCCAAGACGCTCATCGATACTTTACAGGCTGCTGGGATGGGTCCTCGTAGAATTATGTCTGCACTAATTAAAGAGTATGGTGGGATTAGCAAAGTCGGCTTCACAGAGGTGGACTGTAGGAATTACATGAGGAATAATAGGCTAAGAAGTTTAGAAGGTGACATTCAACTTGTTCTTGATTATTTGAGACAGATGCATGCCGAAAACCCTAATTTCTTCTATGCTGTGCAAGGAGATGAGGATCAGTCCATAACCAATGTTTTCTGGGCTGATCCCAAGGCTAGGATGAATTATACATTTTTTGGTGATACTGTAACCTTTGACACCACATACCGATCTAATAGGTATCGGTTACCATTTGCTCCCTTTACTGGTGTAAACCATCATGGGCAACCTGTTCTCTTTGGTTGTGCTTTCCTAATTAACGAATCTGAAGCATCATTTGTGTGGCTTTTCAAGACATGGCTTATGGCCATGTCTGGACGTCCCCCAGTGTCAATAACAACTGATCATGATTCTGTAATTCGGTCAGCCATAATACAAGTTTTCCCTGAGACCCGCCACCGTTTCTGCAAGTGGCACATCTTTAAAAAATGTCAGGAAAAGTTATCTCATATTTTCCTCCAATATCCAAATTTTGAAGCAGAATTTCACAAATGTGTTAACTTGACTGAGTCGACTGAGGAATTTGAGTCTTGCTGGTCAACACTTGTAGATAAATATGATCTCAGGGACCATGAATGGCTTCAAGCAATATATTCTTCTTGTAGGCAGTGGGTACCTGTATATTTGCGAGACACATTCTTTGCAGAAATGTCCATCACTCAGCGAAGTGATAGCATGAACTCTTACTTCGATGGGTATATAAATGCTTCCACCAATTTAAGTCAGTTCTTTAAGCTCTATGAGAAAGCACTTGAAAGTCGCAATGAGAAAGAAGTGAGAGCTGATTATGACACAATGAATACTTTGCCGGTATTGAGAACCCCATCTCCAATGGAGAAGCAAGCATCTGAGCTTTACACGAGAAAAATTTTCATGAGGTTCCAGGAGGAGTTAGTTGGGACACTTACATTAATGGCATCCAAAGCTGATGATGATGGGGAGGTCATTACATATCATGTAGCTAAGTATGGAGAGGACCATAAAGGGTATTGTGTTAAATTCAATGTTCTGGAGATGAAAGCGACTTGCAGTTGCCAAATGTTTGAGTTTTCAGGCCTTCTTTGTAGGCACGTTTTGGCAGTCTTTAGAGTTACCAATGTGCTTACTCTCCCATCTCATTATATTCTGAAACGTTGGACAAGAAATGCCAAAAGCAATGTAATATTAGAAGAACATGCTTGTGATGTATATACTTACTATTTGGAATCTCATATAGTTAGATATAACACCCTCCGGCATGAGGCTTTTAAATTTGTTGATGAAGGTGCGCGGTCTGCTGAAACTTATGATGTTGCAATGGATGCTTTACAAGAAGCTGCAAAAAGAGTTTCTCAGGGAATGCAAAATGAGGGAAAAATTCCTATCAATAATGGAAAGGTAAGGAGTCACGTGCTGAATGATGAAAGTCATGCTAATTACACAAGTGGGTGCCAGGAAGAAAGCTTGAGCCAGCATATGTCTAAGGTCTGATTTCCGTTTGAAAAATGTTTTTAACCTCATTTATGATATCTGTTTGAGTGCATTTTACTCTTTCATCCACCGTTATATGAAACCAATCCTGAACCTTCACCTAATAGCTTAAGGCATTATGATATTTTTTTTTTTATCAGCAAAGATAAAATATATATATTAATGAGTACCAGAGGTACTGGATAAAATACACTTTACAGATCAGATTGGTTTCTTGATAGACCTAATTCTGACCATAGATAGAGTGTGAATACAGAAATAAGACACATATCATGGTATATTTAAAAATCCTGCACTAAGATTGGTAGACCAATGATTATAGTGTGTGTTGAAGTCCTTCTCCAAATTTGTTAGCCATGACCCTAGTAAGAAGACTGCATCGTCCATCAATTTGTTTGCATTAAATGTACCATTTGCAAAGATGATGTCATTTCTGTGCTTCCAAGTGGTCCATGTCAATGCTAGCCACCACCATTTCCATCTATTAGCTCTCATTCCCCGTGTCACCCCATGAATGTGTTGGAGAAAATGTTGTCTAGGATGGAGTGGGAAAACTCCCACCAAGTTCACCCAAGACAACGATTCCCACCAAAGCTGGATTATCTTGCTGCAATGAAAAAATAGGTGACCTGCACTCTCCTCCACCAAACTACAAATGGACAGCTGGATTCTGCCACCTCTATTTGTCGCTTTCGCAGATTTATTCTGGTTGGTAGCCTGTCTTTGAGTAGCCTCCATGCAAATGCAGCAATTTTTTATGGAACCTTGAGTTTCCGTAGCTCCTCGAAAGCCCCATCCTGATTCTCCTGTGAGATGTCCTCCCTAAGCATTTGGTATGCAGTTTTAGCCGAATATTGACCACTTGGAGCTGCCTTCCACACCCATTGATCGCTAATCTGCGGCTGGATTCTGTGAAACTCAACATCTTTTAGGAATGCTACCGCCATATCTATTTCACTATCGAACAATGATCTCCTCCACCTGAAATCCCACTCCCAGCTTGTGTCTTTGAAAGCCCCCATATGCTGTATATTTTTGTCTTGTTGAACGGAGATACTGTACATCCTAGAGTATTTTGCTAATAGCGAATCCTCTTCCCCTATCCACTTATCCTTCCTAAATCTAAATTTATCCCCACACCCTACCTTCCATAATGTTGTGTTCTTCATTACGGCCTCATGTTGCGGATGTTGAGCTACCTTCTTTAGGTCCCTCCACCATATAGATCTGGTATTGTCTCTAGTTGCTTCATTTAACGCCCTCCAGCCACCATACTTTGATTCAAGTACACTAGCCCACAATTCCCCCTGCTGCTGGAATAAGTCCCACTTCCATTTGCCCAACAATGATAAATTAAATGAGTTGCTATCTTTGACTCCCAAGCCGCCATCATCTTTTGGAAGGCATACTGTCTCCCATTTAATCCAGACTATTTTGTTTTGTTCATAATCTCCACCCCATAGAAACCTTCTCTGTAAACTCACAAGTTTGTCCTCCACCTTCTTAGGAACCCTGAAAAAAGAGAAAAAATAGATAGGAATGGATGTTAGCACTGTCTTAATGAGAGTCACTCGCCCCCCTAATGATAAGTGTCTTTGCTTCCATTTCTCTAATTTTCTCTCACACTTTCTAATAATAGGGTCCCATGTCTGATATCTTCTCGGATCTGCTCCGATAGGAACGTCGAGGTATACGAACGGGAAGGACAGTAAGCTACAATTGAGGTAATCTGCTGCTTCAGTTTTTCACCGTACCGACACCCGAAAAGCACCAAAACCACTTTTAGCAAAATTAATTTTGAGTCCCGATACCATCTCGAAGACTCTCAGGATTGTCTTGATTGCTCTTACATTCTCCATAGTTGCCTCACCAAAGAAGATTGTATCATCCGCATACTGGAGGATGCTAACTTCCACCTTGTCTGAACCAATTAAGAATCCCCGGAATAGCCCCTTCGTCGTAGCTTGCGACATAATTTCATTAAGTGCCTCAGCAACAATATTAAAAAGAAGGGGTGATAATGGATCCCTTTGCCAATTTGGACAATTTGGCAAAAGAGAAATAAGATCATCTTCACCAATGAATCCTTTGACAGCAACAAAATGATTGATGATGCTTCCTTTCTTTTGTGGACATGGTTATCAAATCTGGAGAAAGGCTTTGCAGTACACTTTAATCAGTGGTCTACTAATATCAGACAAGGCTTTTTGTATTAGCATTTTAATTCATGGCAGGGTGCCTTTTTGGTTCCTATCCAGACTCTATTTTAGTCTGATTTGGAACCAGATTATGGCCATCCAATTATATGTATCTCAAGTACCTCTGGTACTTTTCTCATATATATGAATATAATTATCTTTGTTGATCAAAAAATAAAAAATGGATCCCTTTGCCTCAGTCCCTTCTGAGGAATGAACTTATCTGTAGGACTACTGTTTACCATAACTGATACAGATGCTGATCTTAGACAACCCTTTATCCATTGAATCCATTTAAAACAGAAACCCATCCTTCTGAGCATATAGATAAGAAAATCCCAGGATACAGAATCATACGCCTTTTCATAGTCAACCTTGAAGACAACACATGGCTTTTGGCATCTTTTGGCTTCTTCAACTGCCTTATTTGCAACCACCACACTATGTAACATGTGTCTTCCTTCTATAAATGCGGATTGTGTTTCATGGATGATATGGGGCATGACCTTCTTCAGCCTGTTAGCCAGGATCTTCGCAACTATCTTGTACGTGCACCTTATCAATGAGATAGGTCTATAATCATTCAGCACCTTAGGGATTAAGGCTATGAAAGATGCATTAGAGCCTCGAGGAAAAATTCCATTCACATAGAATTCATCCAGGAATCTCAGGAAATCAGGTTTGATAGTTTGCCAGAATTGCTTGATGAATTTGAAATTAATGCCTTCTAGACCCGGACTTTTATCACTCCCACAATTCCACACAGCCCTTTTTACCTCGTCTTCCTGAAAGCGCCCCACAAGCATCTCATTTTGGTGACTTTCAATAGTCTGAAAGCACAGCCCATCCAATCTCTAATCCCAATAGTTTCCTGGAACCGTTGGGAGAAGAATGCCCTGACTGCCTCCTTAACTGTTGCCGGCTCTTCAATCCATGCTCCGTTAATCATCAGTCCTTTCAAACAATTATTTTTGCGAGTGGCATTAATCATCAGATGGAAATATCTGGAATTGCAGTCACCTTCTTTGATCCACCTAGACCTCGCCTTCTGTCTTAATAGTGACTCGTGTGATTGTTTTGCTACCCATAGATCCTCCTGAAGGCGCTTCCTGGTCATCACCTCATGCTGGTTTAGTTGTCTGTCAGCTGTATCCTCTTCTAACTTATTCAATTCTTCCTCGATCTTCTGATACTTCTTGAAGGTATCCCCAAATTGCTCTCTGTTCCACAACCTGAGCTTGCCTTTGAGTGCTTTAATTTTTTCTTTTAGCACATATCCAAGGCATTATGATATAAACCTTCCCGACTTCACCTAAAACCAATCTTGAAAACGTACTCGAGCTGCTATGACCATGTAGTTAGAAGTTTGATCCCTGCCACTTTCATTCTTATAAATAAAGTTCAATTCTGTCACGATAGAGAAAACCTGTGCAATGGCCTTGTCTCAAGCCCTAAGGAATTGGTGTGAGGGGGTTAGAGATATATAACAAGTCTTTAACCTTCATCTAACCGCATAAGATTTTAAGAAAGTTGGTTGTTGGCACACCCTTTTTAGCCCTCAAGGTAAGGCTAGTTACTTTTTACTCAGAATCCTTCAATCACCTTTAGTTATTATGAGTGCTTTTGTAGATTTACTCTATTTAAGTCCTGATATATAGTCATTTGTGGTATTTTAAACAAAGCTCTGTTTCCTTTCCTTGATTCAAATATCAATTACAAGCCAAAGTAATAATGAAGACTGTACACTAATTTAGGAGTCTAAATTGGAAACAGCTAAACCTAACAATGAAATAATCTGAACAGATTAGAATCAGGAGGGATTTTATATACAAATAATCCCTTTAAGGAAGGTAGTTAGACTCTATTTTAATCAGTGGTCCAGTAATATCAGACAAGGCTTTTTGTATTAGCATTTTAATTCATGGCAGGGTGCAGCCTTTTTGGTTCCTATCCAGACTCTATTTTAGTCTGACTTGGAACCTGATTATGGCCATCCAATTATATGTATTTCAAGTACCTCTGGTACTTATTTCTCATATATATAAATATATTTATCTTTGCTGATAAAGAAAAAAAAGAGAACCTGGGGAAAAATAGAATCAGTCAATTATTTTTTTCGCACAGCAAAAATCAGATAGTATTATATATAAATCAGTACTAGGTGTACTGGAAATAGGATAATAATATACAAGGCATATTTGCCTAACCCATCCAACAGTTTCATGATCACATTAGCCAATACAAAATTGAAATAGCCCCCTAAGACAACTCCTCCTTCAAGTTAGTAGACCATTGGTTGAAGTGCGTATGAAAATCTTTGTCCATGCATTTTAGCCATGACCAAGTGTGGAATAAAGCTTCGTCCATGACTTTTTCGGGGCTGAAAATCTGGTTATTGAAAACCACTGAATTTCTATGCTTCCAAATAGTCATGGATAGAGCTATCCAAAGCACTTCCCATCTCTTGTCTAGATATCTTTTGCTATTCCAATGAGAGAATTGTATAAAATGATTTTTAGGGTCAATGGGGAAAGGGCCCACTCTACTAACCCAACTCAAAACCTCCCACCAAAGGCTCCTAGTTGATGTGCAGGAAAACATGATACGACCAACTGTTTCCTCCTCTACATCACATAAAGGGCATCTATAAGATAATAGAGCCACCTGCCTCCTTCTCAGGTTAGCCTTAGTTGGCAATCTGTTTTTGAAGAGTCTCCAAGAGAATGCACTTGCTCTTGGAGGAATTTTCAGCTTCCACATACTCCTGGAAACAGTGTCTTCAGCAGCAGAGGTGCTATCAACCATCAAAAGATTGTATGCTGACTTTGTGGAATAAGACCCGGTATTATCAGCCCTCCAATTAAGACAGTCCATTGTAGATGGATGGATCTGAACATCAGCAATGTACTCCATGAAAGTTGTCATCATATCGATCTCATGGTCAAAGAAATTTCTCCTCCATTGGAATCTCCATTCCCACCTGTTATCAGCAACTTGGCCCATTAGATTGATAGTAGAGTCGTGGTGGAGACTAATTTGATACATAGCTGGATACTTGCCTTTGAGGTTGAAGTCATCCCCCCTCCACTTGTCCAACCAAAACTTAACCTTGGCCCCATTACCCACCTTCCACCTCAAGTTACTGGTTAAAATATTATGGTGTTGCTGCTGGGATACAGATTTTAAGTCCCTCCACCAAGGAGAGATGTGTGCACTGTTTCTACCATATAGTAAGGAGTGCCATCCTCCGTATTTGGACAATAAGATTCTTGCCCAAAGCTGATGCTGATTATTCGCCAAGTTCCAGCCCCATTTACCAAGCAAGGCTACATTAAACTTGTTCAAATCTTTAATTCCTAACCCCCCTCTGCTCTTAGGGAGGCAGACTATGTCCCATTTGACCCATGGTATCTTGGTTGTATCATTATCACCTCCCCAAAGAAAGTTTCTCTGAATAGAAACAATCTTATGAACTACATTTTTGGGGATTCTGTAAAAAGACAGCAAGTAGATAGGCAGTGCTGTCAAAACAGAATTGATTAGAGTTATTCTGCCCCCCATCGATAGACACTTGTGCTTCCAAGAGGCTAGTTTGGACTCAAACTTGTTGATGATTGGTTGTCAAACACTCCTGCTTTTAGGACTTGACCCCACTGGAATCCCCAGGTAGGAGAAAGGAATGCCCATCTGACTGCAGTTAAGAAAGTGAGCTGCATCTCTACACCATGCCTCTGATTTATCCAAGCAACCAAACTGACTTTTAGTGTAGTTGATCTTGAGACCTGAAGCCAGCTCATAGCATCTCAGAACAGACTTTAAGACTCTAACATTGGCTGAATTTGCAGCTCCAAAAAACAAAGTGTCATCTGCATACTGCAGAATATTGACATCCTCCTTCATGCTTCCCACTTGATAACTGGTGAATAAATTCTTAGATATAGCTGTCCTCATTAGTCCTGTGAGGCCTTCTGCTACCAAATTGAAGAGTAAAGGGGCAAGGGGATCCCCCTGCCTTAGTCCTCTCTCGGGGACAAACTCCCTAGTGGGACTGCCATTGATTAAAATGGATACTGATGCACTAGAGAGACAGCCATGGATCCACTTTCTCCACCTTTCACAGAAACCCATCCTCATCATCATATAATTAAGAAAACCCCAAGAGACCGAGTCATAAGCTTTTTCAAAGTCGACCTTGAAGAACATGCAGGGTTTATTTTTTGTTTTAGCTTCAGCTATGACCTCATTAGCTGTCATCACTCCATGCAGAATATGTCTTCCTTTGATGAAGGCTGTTTGTCTTTAATCAATGAGATGAGGTAGAACGAGGGTCAACCTATTAGCCAAAAGCTTGGATACAACTTTATAGACACAACCTATGAGAGAGATTGGTCTATAATCATTGAGAGATTGGGGATCATTTCGCTTGGGGATAAGAGCTATAAAGGAGGCATTGCTTCCTTTTGGGAAAGAACCATTGATATAAAACTCATCTAGGAACCGCATAAAATCAGGCTTCAAGATCTTCCAAAAGTGCTTGATAAAGTTGAAGTTAAGGCCATCCGGGCCAGGACTTTTGTCTCCACCACAATCCCACACAGCTGCTGTAATTTCTGCTTTTGTGAATCTGGCCACAAGGGTTTCTCTCTCTCCTTGAGCAAGAGAAGGTAGCTGGACACCATCCAAGGTTGGCCTGTTAAAATTCTGCTCAGCAAATCTTTCTTTAAAATGATTAAAAGCTTCATTTTTAACACTACTAGGCTCTTGGACCCACATCCCATCTATGGTCAGTCCTTGGATAGCATTGTGTCTCCTTCTGTGGTTGATCATTTTATGAAAATAAGCAGAATTTCTATCCCCTTCTTTTAACCATTTCACTCTAGCCTTTTGCCTCAACATGGATTTGTAGGCATTAGTTGCATACCACAGCTGCTCCTGAAGGGATTTCTTAAGTTCCACTTCAGCTGGAGACAGAATTCTATCATTAATAGCAGCCTCCAAGGCATTCAGCTCTTTCTTTAGATCCAGAATCTTCTTAGCAGTGATAACTCCATTGGAATAACTCCACTATCGAATGCAGTCTTTAATGAATTTCACCTTTTGCTTGAGTGCATATCCTCCCCAGCCATTAGGATGATAATTATTCCACTTGAGAGCCACCATATCCTGGAATCCCTTGTCCTGTATCCACCAGTCCATAATCTTGAAAGGCTTGGGCCCCCAATCAATGATTTTGGATCTCAAGAGGATAGGGCAATGATCTGAAAAATCTCTATCCAGCACAAACTGAGTGGTATCAGGCCATTGATCCAGCCAATTGTCAGATAAGAAAAACCTGTCCAGCTTGCTCATAGCACTCCCATTAGGTCTGTACCAGGTGAAGTTTCTGCCAATAGATCTGACCTCCTCTAAGGCCATGTCTGAAATCCAAGAGTTGAATTCAACCATGCTAGAAGAGTTGCCCTCTGTCTGAGATGAGCTCACTCTCTCATGATGGTATCTTATCGAATTGAAGTCACCTAGGATGCACCACAATTCATCATGATAAGAGGATTTCAACTGCAGAAGTTCTTCCCATTGATTTCTCTTCCTTTGTATATCACAGGGGGCATAGACATTGGTGATTATAACCTTCATATTTTCCTTTATCCACCTACCTTCCAACAAAATAAAACCATTTCCCACAACCCTTTTATCCACCTCATAGGATTCATTATTCCAAATACATAAAAGGTCACCAACTGCATTACTAGAGGGGAGACATTCCCAATTGGCATGACTATCCCCCCACAGGTATTGGCAAAGCTTTTTATCAACAGAGTACTTTTTAGTTTCTTGAATACAGAGAATATCAACTTTGTTGGCCAGAGTGAACTTCCGAATGGCTGACCTCTTGGCTCCACTACCTAAACCTCTCGAGTGAATGGACAAAATATTCATGGTTCATGGTGATGCTTTCCATCTCTGCTGCTACTGCAGATGTGTTACAACTGCTATCTACTTCCCTCTTCTTCTGGACCATATTTGTATTGTTCTCCGCAAAGGATAATCCCAAGTCTCTAGCTATCTCCCAGTGGGCATCATCCTCCACTCCATAATAATCATTGTTGAAGCTACTTGGTGAGATGGGGCTATGAGAAGGCCGCTCCTGAGTAGGGGTCAATGGGGCTGTATCTAAAACCCGAGAAATGCCTCCTTCGTTGTTAAGTTTGGTCTTACTAATTGTACCCAACTTCTCTGATTCACCCCCTTCTCCAGTCTTATTAAAAACTGGGTTCAGATTTAGTTGGGCCGTGGATTTTGCTGTTCCACACTCCTTTTTTCTTCTATACACTTTGAAGACAAAGCTTGTTTTACCACCATTTGTACCTGGGCCACTGTTTTCCAAGCCCAATAACTTCTTTACCCCCTCCCCCTGCAAGTCTTGGGAACTATTGTCCGTTTCAGTCAATCCCGGCAATTTTGAATCGTGGTTGACTGCTGGATATTCCTCGGAATTCATGACCACAGGATATTCCTCCAAAACCCGATGGATACTTCCCTCCTCTGAAACGTCTTTGACCTTTTCAGCAGCTACAATTTCCGCAAATGGCATCTGATTTTGGCTAGTGCAGGAAAGCCTAAGGTCTGGCATTCCTTTACCATGTAAATCCACAGGGAAATGGCCGTTGCAATGCTGTTGGTCCTCTCTCCTAGGTGTCAGCTTCACAGGACCATGAGCTGACTTGTACCATCTGCATGTCGACACATCATCACCAGTCTTGGGGTCACCGTGATTCCGCCACCGACGGGAACCATGGTCCCAGCATCTCCGACCCGTTTCCACCATACCAGGCGAGGGCCACTGGGTGGGGGAGTCTCCGAAGTAGTCACCGGAACTACGTTCGGGAGGAACTCCACAAGGGACCAGGTTGTTTGGCTCTGCATCCGAGGCATCCATTTCCGTAGAGAAAGGAGACGGCGGAAAGCCCTCCTCAGGTTTGAAACGTGCCGTCCGACTCCACCCAGAGGCCATGTCCTCACGAATCTCCAGACAGTGCCGACTTCTGTCCACTACAACGTTCACCGAAAGAGCTATCGATGGTTTCTCCTTCGTGCGTACCAGGACCCGCGCGATGTCCATCCTCACCTTATCCTCCGTTGCCGCATCTAGCTCCACAAGTTCCCCACATGTCTCCACTATGGTTGCGAAGTGTTCTGTTTCCCAAGCTTGCAGAGGAACGCCCCAAATGAGAAGCCAGGTTAGGCGATATGACGGCATCAACTCCGGCGTCCACTTCTGAATAGAAGAGAAAGGAGTCCCTCCTTTACCGAGTTCCTGTTGGTTGATTTTGTCAGCCGTGTCGTCATCCATTTCATGGAAGATGACCATATCTTCTCCCCAATATGCGGGTTTCACGTCCATTCCAAACATCCCCTGCATCTCCTCCTCCACCTTTTCGAACATTCCTTTGTTTTTTAAACGACCCACCCAAACATTGTCAAGCCATTTTGTTTTCTCCTTTTTCGTTTGGATAATAATGGACTCTGCAACGTTCCCCGTCGTGAGCCCCTGTAGCTCGTTTCCTTCCGGCGTGCCATGTAGCTCCTTTCCTTCCTGCGTGCGATTGTGTCTCACCACTTCCGCATATGATTTTAGCTTTGGCGGTAAAATGTTATGGTGTTTCGTCTGCTCATTTACTACATACTCCATGAGTTTAACTCCTGCTCTACCTTGAGTCCCCGGTTGAGTGTTGTCTACCCTGTGGCCTCCTCTCTGAAATTTTGGTTTATTGACGAACAGCTTCATCCCCTTTATATATAAATTGTATCGAGTATTCTCTCCAGTCGATCTCCGTCTTCTACCCCCTTGAACCTTACGAAACCATACCTATGGCCTTGTTTATTCCTCTTCGTAGGTATAAACACCTCCCATACTTTTCCCCACTCCTGAAAAATCTTCCAGAGATCTTTTTCGCGGACATAATCAGGAAAATGGGAGAAATAGAAAGAGGTGATGTCTGGTCTGTCCCTCCACGATGATGATGATCCCCTTCCACGTGTGGTTGTCTGGTAATAGTCGTGTTGACCAGCTATATCTTTTCCATGTGCCGATTGGGGTTTCGTTTGAGCCTTTCTCCTACCCTTCACTTGAGTCCATGAGCCCTGGTGTTGGTTGGTTTGAATCCCGCGCTGCTCTTCTTCTAATTTGTAGGTAGTATTTGCTTCGAAATCTTCTCTCCTTGTTCCATATTCGCGCCATCTTTGTGAGTGTGGACTGTTTACTTTCACTCTTTGGTTGTCTCTTTCCCTACTACGGCCTCTCTCCCTCGTTGTCTCCTTTCGTCTATCTCTTCCTCTCTCTCTCCCACTCTCTCTTCCTCTCTCTCTCCCTCTCGCTCGCTAGCTCTGACTGTCTCTCTTGTTCTCTTTCTCTCTCTCGCCCTCTCTCTCTCGCGTGTAGCTAGGTATCTAATCTTATAACCTTCAATTATGACTGATTACTATTTTCAAATCTGTCAACATTAAACATTCCCCCTTCAGCTGGGTGATAGATGCCAACCATACTCAGTTTGGATCTTAGGTTGTGTAGAAACTCTAAAGAAGAGAAAAGGGATTTGTATATTGCATTTAGAAAATATTACAAAGCCACTGAGATCTCTTACAAGAGCAGTATTTATACTGCTGAGATTCAGTTGTAACTGAAATCTAACTAGAGCTAACTGTCAACTGACTACAGTTATAAAACTAACCAGAGTTAGTTACTCATATACACTTACATTGTCATAGTTTGATCTTGGAAGAGCTTTAATAAAGGCATCTTCTGTTTGGTGGTATTAATGAACATGACAGGCCATATAGAGCCTGTTATGTTCTTTATTCAGCGTGGTCCTCATACATCATTTTGGATTAGTGATATTACAGTATACTTACTCAGTGTCTTTTCTTTTGCTTTTTAGATAGGGGACAGCTGTCACACTGAGAGTTAGTTAGGTTTTCTGTTTTGTATTGCACAGCTATAAATAGCTATCTTCTCCTTTGTTGTAAACCAACAATTCTCAGAATTTCAATAGTACAAATTACAGTTCTGTTCATAAATTCTAATATGGTATCCAGAGCACAGTTAGATTCTTAACCTAGATCTATGGCTTCTGATCAAAATCCTCCTCCACCTCTGACACTTCCGTTCAATGTGGAACCTATTTCTACCTTTCTGCTGCTGTCATTTGGTGGCTGCTGTTACTTTCTCACTCTATTTCAGAGAAATTATATACGAAAAACTATCTCTTCTGGTGTCAACATCCTGTGATTAAATGCCACCACCGATTGCAAATTTTTCTTGTCAATCCTCAAATTCCTCACTGTTGAAGATCATGACACTGGCTGAGTCTCTGCTTCTTATCTTGCTTGGGAGCAGCAAGACCAACTTCTCTTATCATGGCTTCAATCGTCTATTTCATGCTAAATGCTTGGCTGTGTTATTGGTTGCAAATCTTTGTGGCAACTTTGGGAGAAGATTCACATTTTCATTTGCACACTAATGCGATCGCACTGAGCTACGCAGCACTACACTTGAGAATAGCAACATATCTGAATTCTTGTTTCGTATTCGGGCCTTAGTTGGTACTCTAATGGCGATTGGAGACTTTGTTTCTTCTAAAGAACAAATTGATATTATTCTGGAAGGGGTGCTGGAGCGAATATAGTAGCAAGTTCTACTCTCTTATCAGTAGCAAATATGAACAAATTGATCTACTTCTAATGCCTCACCACAACTTCCTCTGCAGAATCTGACTGAGCAAGGTTTATCTCAGTTCTTTGACTCTAATGGTGGTAATCGCTGTGTTGCTTGTCCCACTGGCAGAGGTGGCTGCAGACCTGCAGTGGCCGTAATGGTGGTCATGGAGGCCATGGCAGATATTCAAGTGTTCAATGTCAAGTTTGTCGCAAATTTGGACATGATGCTTCTGTTTGCTATCATCATTTTGATGAAAACTGTGCCTACTATGTCTCTGAATCCTTCTTCAGTCAATCCTCCACTACATCAAGGTATCCTCCACCTAGGGTTCCCTCTCAATTTCCTTTTTCTGGTTCCTATTTATTCATGCCTCAAGGACATGTTTCTGTTGCGCTTCATGCTATACCACCGCAGGCTCCCTTCATAAACCCTAATTTCTCAAATAATTTTTTGCACCCCACTCCTCAAGCTATGCTTACCAGCACTAACCTCAAGGTTCAGCAAGTTGGTACCCTAACTCAGGTGCCTCCCATCATGTGACTAATGTTTCCCAGAATATTCAACAACTCCTATAGGGAAGTTAACTACTTATGGTAGATTTTCTGCACTAAACTGCCTATTTTCTCCCTGAATAAATGATTTTGGACAAATTTACTTTCCATAGAATATTTACATCACTTGGCTATAAGTACATCAATTATGACTTATTGAGTCAATTATGGACTTATCTTTTGAAGATCAAATTCTGGTAACTTATCTTTTAAAAAGCAAATTGGTAGTTTAATAATTAATATATTTAGAGAGGAAAAGGAATATCTTAATAACGAATCACGATTGAACAAAGTTGGCCCTTCAACAGATAAATCCCTTGAGTGTTTTCCTTATTTGGCCTCTTGTCTAACCAAGCTCTTTATGTTTTGTTTGGTGATTTCATCCTTGCAATTCTGAGTTCACATATGAATATAATGATCAGTTTTCCTTGTTCCTCTTGGATTGGTATTTTGCCAGTCTGATTAATGCACTCGGTTGTCTGATGTGCATTTTTCACCCTTATTTAAGAGAATTGTCTTAATTATGACTGGGTTAATCAAGTATGCATATTGTGCTGAACCTAGTTTTCCTCTGTAATGTTTTTTTTATCCTCAATGCTAATTTTAAAAATACTTGCACCACATATCATCTCATAATTAAAATCTTTAATTAAGATATGGTGTATGATCTTAGTTGTGGGTTTTAAGAAACTAATGTTAATGACATTGGCCTGTAGATGATGTACATTGTGAATGTTAGTATTATGAGGTTATGTTTGGTGGTATTATGATGATAGAGTATTCCTTCTTCAGGATGCATTTACTTAGATATCATAATTACCAACCTATTGACTGGATATTGTCTGATATCCACTTTAGCTTAAGATTTTGTTAACTTACCTGTCTAGCTTCTGCTATTTGATGGAACAGAAGCATGTGCATATTTGTGTCCTTGTGAAATTTGTCAAAAGTGCTTTCAGGTCCATAAATCCATTTTATTCTTGCATGCATGCATTTGGTTGGGGAAGGTTAAATATTAATGATGTGGAAAGATATATGAAAACTTCGTTACTGTTTTGCTTTGCGTGTCTTTTCATTTTCTTCTATTTAGGGGGATTTATATATTATTCTTCCCCTAGATGTACGTTCTCATTTCTTTCAAATATTATATTCTTTCTGAAGAAAGAAAACATTTATTGTGTAACAAATTTTTTAATATCATTGGTTTTAAATATATAATCATTCATGCTTAAGTATGCTTTTGTTTATTTTAGTTTCATTGCTTTATGTCCTGCAGGATGATTTGGATAAGAATATTAGAAAACTTATGAATGAGCTTGAGTGTGCAAATCGGAAGTGTGAAATTTATCGGTCCAACCTGCTTTCCGTTTTGAAAGCTGTTGAGGATCACAAGCTAGAGTTATCAGTTAAGGTGGAAAACATCAAGATAAGCATGAAAGATGGCATCTAAAGACTATGGAGAATTAACATTGAAACTGATAGGAAAACAAATTCTATTTTGGCAATCCAGTCGCGCATCAATAATGATCCCATGACAACCCGCCGCCCCACAATTGTCTTGTAGCCCTCTTGTGATGTATAAAGTTGGTTTGCACTGTATTATTTTTTTGTTCAGTACTAAATTTATTATATTGATGTCAACTTTTATAGTCCAAGTTTTCTTTAAGAAAATAATAATTTAGCACATATACGTCATCGTATTAATATTTTTCTGAGTTTAATAATTGCTTACATAGTTTTTTCTTTTTTAAGGAATTGCTTACATAGTTTTTAACTCACAAACTGAACTATTTGATTTGCCTAAAGTCCAAGTGTTTGAACAACTGTTTATGATTTTTTAATACCATATGAAGAAAATATTAAATGAAAAATAAACATATTTAATGTTTTGGAAATTAAAATGTATTCAATACTTTTTTTTTTACCTAGTAAGAAGATTAATAGAAATATTTTGCAAGAGAATATAGAATATTCTTTTCCATTAATCATCAAAGCTTGGGTGTATTTAGTCAATAAAAATCGATCTAGTTGGTATAGAATGAATTCATATATCACAAAGACTTAGATTTAATTTCTTTTGTTGATGCGAGAATTTTGTTGGTAGAAAATATGTAAGTATTTCTATCAACGTTAAGGTTTATTCTGACTTTGATTAATTTTTGAGATTCAAATTACAAAAATCAAGTTTAAATTTAAATTTATGATCACATAGCCAGTTAGATGGTGGTTGCCATGTCTAGTGAGAAAGTCACAGAAAAAAAAATCATTTTATATTGAAAATTGAAATTATATTGAAAATTGCAAAGTCATGGTGGTATTACTATTATATTGCAGTACCAAATTGATCACTGCAAATTAAATATCAGACAATACGTGCTATATCAAATTACAAGGGTTCTCTCTTGGGGAACTACATTTACTTTCATCGAACATAACTATACACATGAACTCCACTGAACCTTTTTTTACGTACACCCACGAAACCAACGTGACAGGATTTAACTTGACGTGTTAAAGGCAGATATTATAGTGCCAAGAAAGAGTCTTCAGCCTCCTAACGGTGATTAAGTCAGTGTGAAATATTAGCTGAGGGACTGTCTGGTGGCCAAAGCACTGCACTTGACAAAAACAAATAATTACGTAAAGGCATAACATACATACAAAAATGGAAGAGAATTAAGTAATATCCTTTTTTTTTTTGCACTGCAAAAATCTGATATTTGTATTAATAAAGCTTCAGTACTAGGTGTACTGAAAATAGTATATAATTACAAAGGCATAATCTGCCTACCCCAACTGCAAAAAATATCTCATAAGATGAGAACCCATACAACAAAGATCCCTAAGACATTTCTTCCTTAAGTCTAGTAGACCACTGATTAAAATGAAGATGGAAGTCTGTCTCCATTCCATTTAACCAAGACCAAGTGTGGAATAGAGCTTCATCCATGACTTTTTCGGAGCAGAAAATCTGGTTGTTGAATACCAAAGAGTTTCTATGCTTCCAAATAGTCATAGATAGAGCTACCCAAAGGACCTGCCATCTCTTGTCCACTGACCTTTTTAACCCCAAAATGATTGAAATGAAGAATGATTCCTATTCCTATTCCGTCCTTTAAGTTTCATCCCTGGCCATCCTAGATTTTCCTTTTAGATCCACTCATTTTAGTATATCTGGTTTTTTTATTAAGGAATTTGCATCTCTGCATTCCACATCTGAATTCGTGATTTTCCAGTCTGCATGCCACATTTTAGGACTATTCTGTCTGCCGTACATTTGCTTAGCATTCCATGTCAATGCCATGAAGCAAAGTTCAGCAAATGCAATGAAATTTACCCTTCAACCTCCCAAGATATTCAAAATTCAAATCACAAATTCCAAATGCACTCCTAATCATCAAACCTATGAGGAAAATTGATAGAATAGACCTAGAGAGGCCAAAATAGGTGACTTAAATACTAAATAATTTAAATATTATCTTTTTAATATTATTCGATTTTATTTTAAATTCTCTAAAATTAGATGAGGATACTTGTACGGTTGTTATTCACAACCATTTTAGGTTATAAATTGTATCCCTCATTTGGCTGAGTATCAATGAAGAAATATTTGAGTCTTTATTTTATTAGCTCTGTAACTTTTCTATAGTTTTAATGGTAGATTGATAGGAGTATAGTAGTAGCTCTTTCGAGCCTATCAAAAATCTAGTTGAATCTTCCTGTCTTGTGGCAACTGACATCTTTGTAAGAATCTGACTATTCTACATATTCCACTGACACTTCATGTTTAAACAAAACCCTGATATAACAAGGTGTATATGTCCATGTGTATTAGCATATTATCTTTCCTGTACTGTTTTAATTAATCCTTTCAAAATAAGAAATAAATATGAATTAAAATACACATTGTATATTTGAAAAAAGATTTGTGCTCCTGGAAGACAAAACAATTTATTAAAAAGGGATACAAATAAGTCATTGGAAAAAAAGGAATAGAACCTGCATGTTAGACTGATACTCTCTGGGTCTATAATGCCAACTGGATATGTTCTTTCATAGATATTCCTCACAACAGGAACATGATTGAATCTGCGCTCCTTCATAATCATTTGAGCATAATGAAGTTCCATATCAGGTGTAGCTGTCCATGGCACGCTGCATATTTCTCCATTTAAAAGGCAAAATTCAGAAACTAAAAGCTCCTGTAAGAGGAAGAACCAAATAATCAGATTTGTGAAGCAACAACGAAGTAGTTTAGTTCAGCAGTTGCTACCAAATATCTACAAATGAAACACAATAAATAGAAAAGGGGGGGGATATAATTATCTTCAAGAAAGTCATCTACAAGGCACTTTTTAAACTCGGACCTGTCAGGTTACATTCCAAATATATAGAACCTACATTTGTGTAATGACTGCTGGTTTTCAAACAATGTTTGGTTAAATGTGTTGTATCACCAATTATGTATAATGATAAGTGCCTACCAACTCCAATTGATGGTATAAAATTGCTAGCTCATAATTAAGATACAATTTCAATAGCATATCCATCACCTATTATCTTAGGATTTATAGATTCACATCCAATTAATACTAAACTTGGATTCTTGTACCTTATGTTTTGTGCTTCTTGCTTTTGCAAATTTACCATACTCTTGAATGTCTCTAAGCGTCAAAAAACCGATTAAAGTATCATCAGTATCAACAATTACTGCACAAGATTGTTTCTCTGCAAGCATGAGATCTATTACTTCTATAAGCGGTGTGCACATTGAAACCGCCACATATCTCGTCTTCATGGCTTCTGAAACAAATGTTCTCCTTACAAAATATGTTGTTTCAACATTATCATCCTCTACACAAAGTGAACTTTCCACTTGACACAAATCACTCAAATATGACACATCTTCAGCAAAGGTATTACCAGCAGATGACTCAATTGAACTACGAGAAGATGTTTCTGGAAGTAAAGGAGAATTTGAGTTTTCTAACTCAATTTTTTTTGCCCCTCCATCATCTCCTCTTTTTGTCTGTACAGATGAAATCCATGACGACAAGCCTACTGCTCCAAGAAGTGGTAGAACAATCCGATAGTCCTGTGTCAATTCAAACAGAAGCAAAACTGCAGTAAGTGGTACTTGACAAACTCCTGCAAGAGTCGCTGCCATTCCAACCTGCAAAAGGAACTTCAATATGGTCATCTATGCACTAAGCGTAGTTCGCAAATTTATGCATTATCAACATGAGACATTTGTAGGCAGTGAATAAATTCTTCAGTATCTGAAAGGAATCCCAAGAAGGCTGCTCTGGTCTGTTAAAGAAGAGAGAGACTCACTATGGAGTTATACACTAATGTAGATTATGCAAGGTCCATTATAGATAGAAGGTCCACTTCAGGATATTGTATGTTCTTGGGTGGAAACTTGCTACATGGAGAAGCAAGAAGCAAAGCGTAATTGCAAGGTCAAGCTCATTTTTGGGCTATAGCAGTTCTCATCCCTTCAATTATCCAAAAGCATATCTTCATTGTCTCATAAAAGGAATCATTTTCTTACACTATACGGTCCTTCAGAATTTCAAATTGATAGTTATTGCCTTCATTTTGTTTTAGAGTTTGAGATTAGGACAATAGGACCTAACTAAACCCCACAAAACCAACTTGTAAGGAGAAGACTGCCCATGGCTTATAAGGACTACATTGATTATATCTTTAGTCGATGTGGGATCTCATCACACCTTGTCAAGCCTAGGACTAGACATTTGGAGCATAGATAATGCAGGTGGCCCAATAACAACAACGCCTCATGCCTAGGAATAGACATCTAGAGCATACACAAATACAGGGAACCCAATAACAAATCTAGGATAGACTCTGATATCATCTTTAGAATTTGGGCTCAAGACTTCTAATCAACCCCACAAAACCAGCTTCTACAGGGAGGATTGTCCAAAGCTTATAAGGAATATATTGGTCATATCTCTAGTCAATGTGAGATCTCAACAATGTTAATAGATGACAGTTCTGAAACCAACAAACTGAAACCATATCATTATATACCATGACTATTGATAATTGGAAATGCAATGGATAATGCTATTTGTAAGAATTATGTAAATTCATTCCAGCTAATTGAACACAAAATAAGTTTTATGATTTCACCAGAGTAAAGTTTGAATAGACGGTACTGCTTTGTTTGGAAATCTAGAGGCTGTAAGGTTTGTTTTCCATTACACCATTTCCTTCACAAAATCTTGAAAATAGGAAACCAAATGAAAAGAAAGTAGCGTCTTTGAAATTGTTAGTGAAAACATATCAAGTGAAAATAAAACAGAGAATAAACCAAACACCCTTGAAATGTAAAAAATAAAATAAAATGCAATGAATATCAGCAAAAGAAAAAAAAAGAAATAAAAAGATACAAAAATTACTTTCCTTTCACTTGATTGGATGTTTACAAAGTAGCATTATTGAAACACAAGGAATGGACCTATCCTCCACTCTCAGGGAATTGAAAATTTGTTAGAGGTAGACTACTTATCTTTTATTTACTGAAAAAAACTCCCAAGCAAGAGAAGTACCTTTCATTTCTCTTCCTTCTTTCATTTTACTTAATACATTGATAAACTAAAATGCCAACCTATGCATTTGACATTTATTGTGCCCATGGCATCCTTCTTTTAATCAGATATTTAACAAAAGAATTTTACTTACAGAGAATGGAGAACTGGAGAATAGATTACAGGACAGATGTCTGAGAGATTCTCCTAAGATAACATGAAAAAACTGAAGAGACAGGGCTTTAACATCAAACTAGTTAGCAAACCTTATGGTCCCTATCTAGAATCAAAATTCTGAAATATTAAAAACTCATGATTAGGTACACACAGGAAAGAGAGTTCCTCTTGGAAATGGCTCTTTGTAGACCCATGATAGTCATCTTGGAAAGATATAATTGATCCCCCATCTCAGAGAAGAAAAACTGACCATGCCAATCATAAAATACAAAATGGTAAAAACCATATAGCCAAAATGGAAAGAATAGTACCAGGCCATAAGCTTGTGGTGATGCCACTTCCAACACAGAGAGGTTAATTGTGGGATTAGACTCAGCAACAGCCAAACTAATTAATTTTCCATAAGCCATCCCAGTTGCACCACCAATAAAGAGAGACGGGGCATAATACCCTCCCACTAATCCAGAAGCCCTGCATAGAGAAGTTGCAACTATCTTGACAGCTATTAGCTGAAGCAATAGGTCAGTGGAAAGGCCTTTAACAAATGGCCGAGATTCTAATAAAATGTCAACATTCTCAAAACCCCAGTAGAGGATTTCAGGATATATCAATGCTATCAACCCAACTGATAAGCCTCCCAATACAGGGAATGAAGATCGTGGAATGCCAGTGGCCTTGTGCAGATTGTCAACAATAGTAAACATATATGATGTACATCTAGATAGGGCCAATGACACCAGACCACATAAAATACCCAGCAATAGATACAGCGGGAGCTCTGAAATCAAGTTGAATACTCTCACTTTAAAACTTACCCATCAGATTGAGAATAGCAAGAAATGTTCAGAAAGAATTCAGCTTTTGTTTTCTTGAATTTCAAAATCAGCAGTTCAATATAATATATTACCCACCAGTTTCTGTTTCATAGAGACTAAAAAAACAATAGAGAATATACAATATCAAACCTGAATTTCTGAAAGCAGTATTTTACAAATGAAATCATATTAAACTACAGCAGAAGTTTTTTTTTTCATTTTGAAGTTTAAAATCTCGCAAAAGTATGATAATGCCATTAATTTATTGCTCTACTTCTGAAGTTCTGATGGTCAAACCAGGAGATTCATGAGGACTGATGCTGTGCACCTGTGACTCTTGTAGATTTAGAAGCACTCAAAGATTTTGAATGCCAGCAGTACAGACAATTCGCAAATCAATTAGAACAAAAATAGCAGCAGTTGCAGCAGCAATGTTGGTAATAAAGGAAAGTTTTCAGCAGTCAAAAAGGAGGAACTGTGAAAAAGCTTTAGTATTGGCTTGCCTAGCAGAAGAACTGTCAATAATGATGACCATAGTGACAAGATGAGCATAGTCAGAGACCACGTTGATGATGAACCGTTATGTATTGAAGCAGAAAGATAAAAGTAAAATGGCCATACAATGGAATTTATGCCCAAGTAGTTCAATATCCAATATGACACCCTAAAGGTATAATTTACTTGTATTTGGCTGCTTAAATCTTCATTGTAGGAGAAAAGGGACTAACTTACTAGAGGCTTCCATGTATTATTATACTTGACTAGATTTAACCAAGTTAGTAAGGAAATGTCCAGGTACAGCCATTCTGAGTTGTATGTTTGTAAGATAGGCACAGTCAGTTAGTCAAGTGCGTTGTTAAACCAATTCAGTACGCATATTAACACATATACATAAATGGCCACACTTCATGTATTGATATACTTTGCTGAAATTTGACAGGGAAGAAAGGAGCAAAGCAATGAACAAGAGCAAGAGAATGAAGTGGTGAAATCATAAATAATCTCAAAGAAAAATGTGTTGATGACTTACCACCGGGGGACCGGAAGTCATACTCAGGAACTTTAAAGGCAGGTTGAGAGCCAAGGCCAATCTCAGAAACTACAGATGCTATGACAGCACTAAGTATCACCATGGAAGTATTATTTGTAAGTGGTAAAGATGCATCTGCAGATGATGGCCACAAGACAGACTCGACAGCGAAAAAACAACCAGCAACGGCAGCATTGAAACCTGATAAGAAATGTAAATTAGAGAAAAAAATAATTGGATCCCAGGAAAGCGATAAAAGTAACGTGTAAGTGTAGATACCGGCAGAGAGGCCAGCAGCAGATCCAGCAGCGAGAAGGGAAAGCATTCTGCCGGAACTCTTTCCATTGTCAAAGAAAGGACGGAGGCCTTTGGCAATGGAAGTACCAATATCGACACTGGGACCCTCTGGACCCAAGGAATTGCCGGTGCCTAGAGTAACAGAAGCTGCCATGGCCTTTAAGAAAGGGCGGGAAGCAGACTTGAGGTTGGAAGATGGAGTTTGGAGGAAAGGATCTTCTAGGACAGCGGAATCAAAACGTTGACGAAGGAGGTTTAGCAGAGACACAATAACGCCTCCAAAAGCCGGAACTAGTACTACACGTGCCCATGTTGTCTGAATAGGCGCTTCTCTCAGCCATGAGGCGCCTCGATTGGGAATCCCATCCCAGAACAAATCACGAATTTCATGAACCTTAATACATGTCATGAAGTTAAATATTAGTATATTATGATAATAGAGAGTATCTATCTATCAATCTATGTATAGCATAATAATATTAATAACAACTTACAGCATAATTGAAGAGCACGACAGCGACGCCGGTGAGGAGACCGACCAAGCATGAAGATATTATTCCGGAATCGCCAATCCTTCTGGTGAGGAGCTTCCATTCTAACTCTAGTTGTTGTTCTTCTTCCGCTTCCTTTCCAGCCCCAGCTTCTCTATTATCAGGCACACAACGCGGACGCCTCGCCCTAATTCGACACAGATGAGTCTCGTGTGCAGAAGCAGAAGGAAACAACGACCACGACCACCACCTTTTTAGTGTTAGTTCTTCAGATTTAGAAGCAAGGATTCGAACTCGATCATGGTGCCAGCTGGGGTGAACTCCTACTCCTGCTATGCATCCTAAGCCAACCATTTCTCACGATATTCCAACTTCTTCCCACGCCACACTAACTTATTTTCCCCCCTCTAATTGAAAATAAATTTTAAAAGCTGGAATGGATAAACAATAGAGGAAAAAAATTTGAAGACTTATTAAATAATAATAATTTCTTATTTTTTTTCAAAATCCAAATTTTACACTTACCTTTTTTTATCATATTATTCATTATATCCATTACTTGTTTTTTCTCTATTATTTCTCTTTTTTTCACAAACAAAAAAAAAAATTATTCGATCCAATAAGTCCAAATTTAACTTATGCGTATATAAATAATTTTTTTATATTAATAATATTATTCATTTACATATTTATTCCTTTTATATTTATAAAATTATCTCATAACCTGTTCAAGAAATATATATTTACGTAAAGATAATTTTTGTAACTAATTAATTTATTTATAAGCTATCAAGTTGTTGTGTAAATTTATCTTTAATAGTACATATTTAAAGAGTTATACTACTATTAGTTATATATTGACTTATAAATAAGATATTATAATTTTTAATGTCTTTTATGTTTAATATTTATTTTATCATTTATTTAAGGCTTAATTACCAATTTATTTCCTAACTTATTTAAATGATTAAGTTTGATCCTTAAATTTTCAAATACTCCAATCAGATCCTCTAATTTTTTAAAATATCATTTCCATCAAATTAATACTAATACCATTAAGATGAGATTTTCAGATATTCCATTTACCAATAAAAAACGTCACTATCTTTAATTTTATTTTAAAAATAAAATATTTTTCCCTTTGATATCAAATCTAAAACCCACAAATTTGGAGTTGAATTTGAAACTCATAATTAACTAACCTAAGATCAAATATGAAACCTACAACAACTAAGAAGTGCATAAATCTGAAGTCAAATAAAAAAACCACAACAAGAAATGTAGGAAAATTATTGTAATTCATATCAACAGGATAAAAAATAAACCCAATACACAAGAACGATCACAAACTTATTGTATTCGGAGGTTAGAGAATTTATTGGCGGTGGCATGATAAGGGAGTCTATGATGGTGAGATGTGTCATACGGATGGATTTGATGCGGAGGGAACAACCAAAAGAGGTAGTGTTGCACAATTCGTCCTCCACAACATACATGTGTGCGTAGTTTTCAACGAACAACATTGATGTACGCAAAAAGAATAAGTGAGGCAAGCATGACGATAGAGAATGTGGTGAGGGCATTGAAGGACCACCTCACCATCCTCCATTTAGATTTGAACAAAAACAAAACACTTTTACTTCAAATATGTACAAAACCTCAACACTTCCTTCATATTTGAACAAAAACTGCACCATCCTCTGATATGAGCAGAGGAATAAAAGCTTCAAAATGCCTTGAATTTGAGGTCAAGGTAGCCTCCTAATAAAGATAAGTTTACTGAAATATTCATTGTCCATTATTATTGATATTCTCATGATTATATAGGCTGCGGAATTTTACAAGCACAACATCAATTTACTGATAATCAAATTTGTGCTCCATTACCGCACTACTAACCACTATTCCATTACTAACAAACTTTGCCCTGTAGCTAACAAACACACTAGCTATTCTGGAATTTGTTAAATGCCTATTACACGTAGTCTTTGAAATGTGCTGGTGTGTTTCTTGGGCCTGCTGCTAACTTAGGCCTCTGTGATGTCCTCTCTTGCAGGTATGTTGGTGTTGCTATCAATACCTCCCCCTGAAAAATTCACCTTGTCCTCAAGGTGTAGGCTGTAGGAAATGGACGACTGTGATTCCTAAGAAGTTTCCTTTGGTGGTAATCCCTGCCATTGCACCTGGACCATTGGGGTCGAAGGCGTGGTAGTCCTGTCGAGCCGGTGAGCTAGAATTGCCAAGGGCTCCAAAATTGGGTGATTGTTATAAGCAAGCAAAGGGAGGGATGATGCCTATGGAGGAGTTGGACCGTGGTAATTGCGTAGCATCAAACAATGAAACACTGGGTGGATTCGTGAAGTGGTTGACTAGCGAAGACGATAAGCAACGTGTCCCACACGCTCGATAATTTTGAAGGAGCCGAAGTAGTGTTTGGTGAACTTGTGATGAGTGGTACTCGAGACTGAAGATTGGCAATATGGCCGAAGTTTCACGTAGGCCCATTGTCCGACTTCGAAGTTGTCAAGCCGGCGCTTAACATCCGCAAACCTTTTCATGGTGGTCTAAGCTTTGGACAAGTTGGCTTTTAGCTTATCGTGAATTGTTGTCCTGGAGGTGAGAATGGAATCGACTGCTTCATTGGTGGAAGAGCCCATGATGTAGTGTGGAAGAGCTGGTGGGGGCTTGCCGTAAATCACTTCGAACGGCATGAGCCCGGTGCTTGAATGGAAGGAGGTGTTGTACGACCATTCTGCTAATGGCAAGAACTTGAACCAGTCCGTTGGGCGATGGTGCACAAACGAACGGAGGTACTGCTCAAGGACACGATTGATGACCTCTATCTGACCATCAGTTTGTGGATGGTAGGCGGTGCTCATTCACAATGAGGTGTCGCTCAGCCGGAATAATTCGCGTCAGAAATGGCTAAGAGAGATGGGGTCTCGGTCGGAGACCAAACTCCGAGGAAGGTCATGATGTTGCAAATTGTATCGAGAAATAGAGTGGCCACCTTGAATGCGGTAAACTAAGACCCCAGTGCGGCGAAATGGACACCCTTCAAAAATCGATCCACGACGACCATGATCACTGTGTAACCTTATGAGTTGGGTAGGCTTGTGATGAAATCGAGTGAGAGATCTTCCCAAATGCCTGATGGAAGTAGGAGAGGTTGGAGTAATCTTGCCAGCTTGCGAGTATCATACTTGACTTGTTGGCATGTTTGGCAGTTCTTGATGAAGGATTGGGCGTTTTGCCAGAGATGCTCCCAGGTGAAATTTTCTTGGAGGCGGTGTGTGGTTTTGGCAACGCTGAGGTGTCCGCCAAGGGGAGTCAAATGAAACTTCGTTAGGAGGGAATTGCGAAAAGGATTATCGTCATCAAGCCAAATGCTACCCTTGTGTAAAATCAACTGATCATGCAATTGGTAGTCAGGGTACACCTCTGGGTTAGAGGATATCGCTGACCATTTCTCCTAAAACATAGAGATAGCTTGCAGATGCTGGTGGAGTTGGTCCATGAATTCAAATTGAGGGACTGATAAAATAAACATTGAAGATTCTGGCGGATGTTTGATTCACGAAAGGGTGCCGGCGACAACATTCGAGGATCCACTTTTATACTTGATGGTATAATCGTACGCCAGAAGTTTTCCCAAGTAATATTGCTGCTCCGGCGTCTAAATTATTTGGTTCATCAATTCCTTCAAGCTTCGATGGTCTGTGAAAATAGTGAATTTATGGCCAAGAAGGTATAGTCGCCACTTGCGTGCCGCCGTAGTCACTGAGTGTAGTTCACGAATGTAAGTAGAGGCTCGTTGCAACTTTGGAGTGAACTGCTTACTGAAGAAAGCGATAGGTCTGTCCTGTTGCATCAACACTATGCCTATGGTTGTGCCGGATGCGTCAATCTCAATCTCAAAAGCTTGTGAGAAATCAGGTGGGATCAATACTGGTGCTTGTGTCATAGCGGACTTCAATGCGTCAAAGGCTAGCTGGGATTCAGGGGACAATTTGAATTGCTCATGGCACAGGAGAGCTGTGAAAGGGGTAGCCAAGGAGGCGTAGCTCTTTATGAAACGTTGGTAGAAGCTGGTGACCCCCAAGAAGGCCTGAATGTCCTTGGCGGATGTTGGTGTCGACCAAGTCACCATGGCTACTATTTTGGATTGCTCTGGTGCAGTACCGTCACCGAAAATGACGTGACCCAAGTATTCCAAGTGTCTCTCGGGAAAATAGCAATTGGAGCGCTTTAAATAAAATTTGCTCTACAACAAAGAATTGAGCACTGCGTTGAGGTGTTTAATGTGTCCTGGTAGGGAGTCACTGAAGATAAGGATATCATCAAAAAACACCGTGACGAATTGACGCAAAAATGGTTGAAGCACCGAGTTCATGGTAGCTTGAAAGATCGAGGGTGCGTTGCACAAGCTGAACAACCTGACACAATATTCATAAGTTGTGGCTAACTCAGATCATGTCAGACTTCAGAAGCTCTGCAATTTACTTTTCTATTTCGACCTTTTGAGAGTAGGGGTAGTGGTACGGTCTGACATTCACGAGGTTGGAGTTTGGTTGAAGTGAGATATGGTGGACGATTTGGCGAGGTGGTGGTAGGGAAGACGGGTTGAGGAAGATAGCGTCATATTTGGTAAGTAGGTGTTGGATTTCTGGGATGGGGTGTGGTGTTTTAGGGGTAAGGGTGAAGGAAGAAATGGGATGAATGGCGAGGTGGAACAAGGACGACGTGGATCCAGTGTGGATCAGGCGTCAAAGATGTTTAGGTGATGTAGGTAACGGCCCAACCGGGACATCCGTGCGAAGCTCGGCCGGTAAGCCCAAATGGTGGAACTTCATAGACAAGGTGGTGTAATCAATAACCACCGGGCCCAATTGTTTAAGCCAGACCACGCCCAAAACAACGTCAGCACCGCTAATTGGTAATAAGTGAAGAGTGAATGAGAACGCGTGGTTTTGGAGGGATAAGGAAATGGCGTCAGAACGTTGATGGCATTTCAGGATGGAGCTGTTGTCCACCATGATGCGTAACAGGGGGGTATCGTGTAGGGGTAGGGACAGGTATTTGGCCACCCATGGTTGGATGAAGTTGTGGGTGCTGCCACTGTCGATGAGGACGGTGAGGCGATTCGGGCCGATGAAGCCATATATACGAAAGGTGGCTGGTGCCGAGATACCCGAAGAGGCATGCAAGCTGATCGTAGGGGTGGGGTTGTCGGGGTCAGGAGGATCGGTAAGGTCAGGGTCCGTGAGGTGGGTTGTTGTTGTTTGGGTTTCCTTGGTGTCGGCGATGAGGAGGAGGATACAGCCGTGGCATCGGTGTGATGAATTCCATTTTTCATCACAATTATAGCAGAGCCCCTTTTCACGGCGAAGAGCCATTTCTTCGGGGGTGCGATGGACGAAGGGTTGTCGGGGATTAGGTAGGGGAAGGAGTGGGTGGGGTGGGTTTGGGTTTGGGTGGGGTGGTTTGAAAACTCGGCGTCTATCCTGGATTTTGTCCTCCTGGAGTTTGGCTAGGGCGGTGGCCTACGGGAGGGAGATGGGCTGCAGGGTGAGGACTTCGTGACGAATTTCCAGTGACAAGCCGAAGATGAAGCAGCTAAGGAGGACTTCGCGTTGCGTCAACTTAAATAGAGCACCTTTGGGGTCGTCATAGTACGTCGGCGCCAATTGTGTCTCCAGTGCCTGCAAGAATCCTGACCAGGTGGTGATGAAGCCATTTCAATAGGACCATTGGAACCAGCTGAGGGCAGGTCCGTCAAGGTAAAAGGACACTAGTGTGATGTGTTCCTCCTCTAATTTGATGTGAGGATGCGACAATGTTGGTACTGGTTGAGGAGGTGGTACCGAGGGTTCGTGATTAAAACGGTCGAGAAGCAGGGCAACTTTTGAGGAGAGGTCAAAGTGTTGATCCGCAAAGGACTCATGGTGGACGATCGTTGTTTTTCGAGTTCCATGCTCAGCCATAGTAGGTCGGACCAAAATGATATGAGTAGAGGAATAAAAGCTTCGAAAATGCCTTGAATTCGAGGTTAAGGTAGCCTCCTAACAAAGATAAGTTTACTAAAATATTTACTGATATTCTCATGATTATATAGGCTGCAAAATTTTACAAGCACAACATCAATTTACTGATAATCGAATTTGTGCTCCATTACCGCACTACTAACCACTATTCCATTACTAACAAACTTTGTCTTGTAGCTAACAAACACACTAGCTATTTTGGAATTTGCTAAATGCCTATTACATGTAGTCTTTGAAATGTGCTGGTGTGTCTCTTGGGCCTGCTGCTAACTTGGGCCTTTATGATGTCCTCTCTTGCAGGTATGTTGGTGTTGCTATCATCCTCCCTTTAGATTTGAACAAAAAAACACATAACACTCTCTTCATATTTGAACAAAAAATGTGCAACCTTTCCTTGGCCACTGTAAAACTACCACAACCCATGTTGTTACCATGGATGAGGACGACGTGAATGACAATGGTGTTGAAGGGGACTAGTTCACAAAGGTGGAGATCATAGGGTTTCTAAAGAGGCAATAGAGGAGAAGAATGATACAAAATTGTGGAGTTGAAAGAGGAGAAAAAGGAAAAAGAAAAAAAAATGTAGTGACAGTAGTTAACTACCACAATTTGTAAAGGAAAATTGTCCTTCCTCATTTCCTAACCTTAATTTAATTGGCCAAAAATTACCTAAGACATTTTTAAAATTAAAAGACTTGATTAGAGCATTTAAAAATTTAGAAACCAAATCAAGTTGTGTTAAATAATTTAGGAACCAAATTAGTAATTATTTAATATAATCTACTCCAGGAACACTACTAAATATAACATTGAGTATTAACACACTCTTTCTAAGATAAATAATTCTTAATTAAAATTTGTTAAAAATTACAAAATCATAAAAAATACTCGGTGAATAACAAATGACTCTTAAGAAAATTGATTTCCAAAAATTTAGTCAATAGTTGAGCGTGTATTCAAAAGAATATGTCAAAAAGGATATTACTAACATTTCTCTTATCCCTTGAAAAAAACATTTCTCTTATCCCTTGAAAAAAGCATTTCTCGTATAATATTTCTTACGCGGCAAAGTACTCACTTCATAAAAAGCATTGTCCTCGGCCCTCACTTTGAAATCAGTTCACATGCACAAGAACCTCTCAAATTTGCAAAGGTTCGATCAACAAAGTCACATCGCTTAAACTATAGGTTTTGCCCCCTTTTTAGAACTTAAAAAATTTAGGATGGGGCGTGGGAAGGTGATTCAATTGCTAGGTCAGGGCAACATCCTTAACTACAACAAGAGCTTCTAGTCGAATTTACATCTCACGCATCAAGAAGCATAATGTAGACAATCGAACCTAAGCCTGGTTCTATCCTTGTTGAATGTTGAGATACACACACTATTACAGTGAACTAATATGTATTCGTTTGCTCAAGGCTAAACAACAATGAATAAAAAAATCCAGTATAGGAAAAACAGAAGACAGAAGCCATAGTTATCTTTGTATCTTCCCAGCAGAGTGCAGATAAATTGCAACAGAGACAACACTGTAAACATAATTTAACAAACTTTTATTCAAGAAAAAAAATGGGTATAAAGCAATTTACGAGAGACTACAAAATGAAGCATTAAAAGCTATTGCCCCAAGGCATGCACATCAAAATGAAGCATTTCAAAATTTAACACAAGTTATCATTAAGAGCCAAAGCCATAAAAGTACTAAAAAAAATCAACATTTTAATTTCAGTTGCTGGTATAGTATGATGTATTCATGTATGTGCACTACTTGGGTCATGGAAAGAAAAATACAATATAGGACATGGCAAGCACATTCATGATATAATAAGCAGCAACTTACACTGTGCCCAGGAAGAAGGCAAGGGAGAGATGGAAGCCAAAAAGGAACACAGAAACAACTGCCGTAAGAAGCATTGCAACTGAAGTAGAATACACCTGCGTCAATTGGAAAGTTAATCACAAATTTGAAATCCACTTCAAAGGTTTTTGCTTGAGCTAGTAAGGCTGTAAGAGTGCTGTAACGTTTGAATAAACTAAGAAAAACAGAAGCACACATATAGATCACATTTGATGAAAGCATTCATCAATCATCATAATGCAGCTCTACTTCTAAACACTAGATACAGAATAAAACTTGTGTGCAGTTCATTAAGCGAGCTCAAATTCTACAATCAATATATGATAATGTGTTCAGATTTCCAACTCATCTAACCTCCGATTGTATCCCATTAATAATTAATATTAATTTTGTTTTATAAAATCTTTCTGAATAGAGAATGTGATCAAATAGTATAGAGATAGATAGGTCATAGGAGAAATGAGAGAGCCCAAAACTCCAATAAAGATGCTTTCAAAGCAAGCAAAAGTTAGAGAGAAAAGGAAAAGATGGCCACAGTTTATAGCTCCATGTTTTTCTCTCTTACACTAATCCAGCAAGTTTTTAAGATCCCTGATTAGATGTTTTATTTTCAACCGCAATACTCACGTGGATAAAGAAACAAATTGTTGAAGGCTTCTAATATAAGCATGTTATTTTTGTTACAAACAATTGTAGAATTAGAAGACGAACTTCTGACAGAAGATGCTGGGGCAGCAGAATTGAGTTAGGCTTAACTCAACCCAAAAGTTAGTTTATGAGATGAAGATTGTCCAAGTGAGGCCTGATTCTTATTTTTTTTATATTGCCATTGGAAAATGAAGCTAGGGAGATTGTACTAGGAAAGTCGCAGGCCAAGTATATTTTTGGACAAGTGAGGCCTGAGGGTTGCCCAATATCAGATCTATAAGAAGTTTTGATAACATCTTGAATTTCAATCAGGCCTAATTCAATCCCGAAAGTTAGCTCATGAGATGAGGATTGTCCAAACATTTATTATCTCTATTTTGGCCATATGTATAATCCATGTGAGATTTCAACACAGAAGATATAAAAATAATTGTTAGAGAGCATCTTGTATTCAGGATAAATATCTCTTATTTAGGGGGTGTATTTTGCTGTTAATAATTCGGATTTGATATGTATATTTTCTGATTTATTTTCCTAGTTCCCTGAAATCAGAGATTGTAAATCACATTATATATACTCAAACACAGGATTTCCTCATGCAATTCAGAAATCGTTTCTCCCTTCTCAAGTATGATGATAAGAAAAGAAATAAAATCATATCGGACAGAGTAAAGTGATGGTAGAAATTTTAATATATTCTTCATTTAACTGTAGAACCAGAGAGCAAACATCTAACGAGCATCACTAAAGTTTTGTCCGTAAAGAATAGTGGGGGTCTACAGCAAAGTAACAATATCATACACTCTACCCAACAAGAGATACCCGCAAGGGCACATAACTCTAACCCCACAATTTTTTGCATAATTTTATATTTATATTCAGTATGTGTGACCATAAAATCCAGATACATACAACAAAAAGTGTATCATATGAACAAACAAATACTAAAAAGTTATTGTAGATTTAGCATGTTTAATCATATGAACAATTCCAATTATAAAAACAAAACCCATAATCTTAATTAAACTCATGAAAGTTTCAAATTCTATTAATGCAACTAAATGGTAGAAGTATCATAACACAGTCATAAACCCAAGTCTTACTTTCACAATGTTGTCAGCATACTTCATTACCATTGATACAGCAATTCCACTGCAAAAAGAAACAACCACGTAAACACATTACATTAACAAGAAAATCAAAACTGTAAAACAATAAAATAATAAAAATTTCTGCTAGTATTCACTTGAAAAGAGATTCACATTTTTTGTGTAGTAAAAGAGATAGAAACAGAAACACAGAAAGAGAGAGGACTTGATGAGTTAAAGGAAAATAGCTTAAAAATGACAACAGTTGAAAATAGAAATCACCAAAGATAAAGTTGAAATAAAGCCTGTTTCATGCAATTGGCACATGAACCTTCCCGAGATTTGCTTATTCACAGTTTCATCAACCATCAAAAGTTGTTTCATCTTTTTGTCACTCATACTCCACAGTCCACATCTCAAGTAACCTTTCATTTCAGGAAGAAACAGAAGAAGCATCCAAGCAAAGGAGGGGAAATGGTTGAATAATAGAACACCAAGAACAGAAGCCAGTGTACGACTCTTGGCCAATTCAAAAGAACTGAGCCTAAGCTCATACAGGGATGCAACCAGAGAATGGACTGCTGGGAGAAAGCTATTTTCTGGCCAAAATAAAAAAATTACCCCAGCATGCCTCGCACCCACTCCTCCTCCTTATATTCCCACTCTACTCCCAACTGATTTGTCAACTCAGCATAACAAATTCCCCTGCTGTCTTGAATTTGCTCTAAAGCCTAATTCAACCTCAAAAGCTAGCTCATGTGGTGAGAATTGTCCGAGCCTGTATAAGCTCTACTTTTGCCATATCTATAGTCGATGTTGGATCTCAATAGACTGCATCCCAACAACTAGTGGTGGAGGGAGGGGGTGACCCACAAGGGCCATGGTCACCCCCAAGCTTTTAAAGTGTATTTATATTGTTAAACAAAAATCTTTGGCCCTCCTAGCTATCTACCATAAAATGAAAAAAAAAAATTATCTATACTGTTGTTCTATTTCTTCTCTGACACACTACTCTACTCTACCTCCACTTGGTTTTCTTCTTTGAGAATTTGAATTTTCATCAGTTCCTCCAGTTCTTCACTCTCGATCAAATCTCAATTCCTCTTTATTTCCCACAATTTAATCATTTGTTAGAATCATATTGAGTTTCTTTTCATTGAAGTGAATAAAATCCAAAATGAGCACCATACTTCTATCCTTTGAAGTTTTAAGGAAAGATTACAAGAAGACAAGTAAAACCCAAAATGAATAAAATCAAGAAACATATTCTGAACCCACATACAAATTGTACCAGTTGGGTTAAAAACCTTAACAAAGTAGAGAAAGAGGTAAACAATGTTAAGTAGGTAGTCCTCAATAAATTTAGGGAAAAACTTCCAGCCCTCAATAAATTTTATAAAGCTAGTCATTTACCTGAGTGCATGGTTGAAAATCATGAGAACTGTAATGAATGAATATCCATGGAAGAATCCCCTGAATAAAGACATAAGGCATATATTACTGACGTGACAATTTAGGCTTTATAACTACAATGGCAATAAACATGCTTGTTTATAATACTTGGCACTGACTTAAATGATCAAACAACATATATTATGTGTTATTGTTATGAACATTAGCGTAGGAACGAGTCACAGGCCTAGACACAAAAGACTTCTTTCGACCTATAGTGAAAGAAAGAAGCAGGCTCATCCTTGACTGAGCCCCTCCTAAACTAACACTTTTTAGTGAGAGAGAAGCTGACTCGTCCTTGACCAAGCCCCTCCTAAACTAACACAAGTTTTTCTGAATATTTCTCCTTGATTGAATTTCAATCAAGTCTGCCATTTAAATAGGCTACAAAAATATCCCTAACAATTAAATATGATAAAATAAAAATAAAGAGAATCCTAGTTGATAGGATCATAACTAACAATTATCCTAATTGATTAAATAAAAATAAAGAGAATCCTAACAAATAATTATCCTAAAGAATATAATAAAGATCTGATCTGAAATCAGGATTCTGATATCAAATCTTATTAAGATGGGAAAAGATAAATTAACAAGATAAAATAAATAATTCAAGATTTACATACAATAATCCTAATTTGTGGCCATATCAGTTATCCCATTTGATGAGAATATTTTCTTCACATATGAACACAAGAAAATAGAGAACAAAGATCAAAACAAACTGCAAAGTCAAAATCTGAAAGAAGAGATCGAATTACTTGTTCATCACCGCATCAAAATCTTGAACCAACATTGCAACAGCATTGAAACACATGCCGAAGACATATAACCAGAAGTTCTGAACATTTATGTTCCGTGAAGGACGCTTTTTTATAATAGCCTGCCAAAAATTAAGAAAACTACTAAGCCACAATTGATGGCTAACACATCTTACTCAATGCTATAGTAATAGAGTGCATAAACCTTATTTTAAGCAGACTGGCACATCTCCAATGATTAATCAAATTTAGCTCAAGCATTAATAAATTCAGATAGACTGATTAAATAATTTGAACTTAATACAAAAAGCGTTTGAATGTAAAACAATTTTTAAGCAGCATATTCCATCAGTCAATAGTAATCAACAGAACAGAGTATAATTTTGGCTGTAGATTGCAGTGGAGTGTCATTTCATGAAACCTCAAGGGGATTAATGTAACTGCTCCAAACTAAAATTACCTCAGTATATACTCCTGCAAAACCACTCAAGAGAGCCATGACCTAAAAAGGAAAAGTTCATCATGCTCAGTTTCAAGCCAAAAATTCAGCTTATATTACTTTATATTCCTAATGTGAAAGCACCACAAGCGTCAACAACTCACAATTGCCATCACCCAACCTTGAAAGGGAGTTTGAAGAACACGATCAGAACTGAAAACACAATACAAATTTTTCCAGAGAAATATTAAAAAAATTATCAATAAAATGTAAAACTTCTGCAATAGTTTTTGGGTGTAGATTGCAGGTATATCCCTACTATTTATGTATGATACAAGCAAGGAGAAGTTACTGTAATATCACACATTTTTCAGCAGTCACACTTGCTAAATTACTAACCTATCATTAATGGTTCATTTGTTTGTTACATCTATACATAAAAATTTCATTAACATGTTTATTACTAGAGAACATCTATACAACAGTCATGGGAACATACAAATACACAAGTGATGGCCACATGTCAGCCTTAAATTATTCTTACTTTGAATTCAACTGGGCTGTAGTGCACCCAGCAGCGAGTAGAACAAAAGCAGCCCACTGAATCTCACTTAACCTGAAATGTAACAAGAACACGATGCCAAGCAGCAAACCATGAATTTCAGTGATGTAATGAGTCCAACTAAATAACATTTCTCAGTCATTAAGCTTAAAATGATTAAATATCCAAAATAAAGAATAATAGCAGTTAATTATGTTCATACAACATTTCATAATAGAATGAGCTATAAAACAAGTGAAAGTAGGACGAAAGGAAGGAGCTTTTCCTGCTCGTTTTTGTCCACATAAAAGTTTTGCATACAGAGGACCCGACTTGCATTGATCCTTCACTACAGCTCTCATGACGAAAGGAGAATTGACAATTTTTTGTTTTTGCATTTAAGAAGAGAGAACAAAAGACTTACCTTTTCTTAAGTATAATTCTGTATAGGACACCCGTACTGATAATATTAAAGTTCTTTAATATTTGATAGCCTGGAGCATCTACATATGCAAAGATGTAATACTGCCATAAATTGAAAAGTAAATACAATCAGATTCAGAACGCATTAACATATTTGTTGCAATAAGTTGTAGAACAATCCCATTGCCACCATAACAAACAACCATCCATCACCAACCTGAAGCAAATTTTTGACAAGGTAAAGTGCTGCAGGAATAGGATACACTATAACTTCATCCAAGGTTGTAGTCAACCTATGTCCAAGGAACAATAGACATCAAGTTATCAAGTTATTTAAATTCATTCTATATAAAACACCAACAAGGGGGTCTAGCTCAATTGGTTGAGCAATGTGCGTGAGTTGTTGTAAACCCAGATTAAAAAACCACCAACAAGGGGAAAAAGTAAAGCTTCAATAAAAAAGATGAAGTTGCAAATACATAAACACCACCGGGAAAATTAAGTGAACCCATTGGCCTACTCAACACAATTAACAATATAGGTTCTAGCCTTGTGAACTCCTCTCCACCAAAAGAACACAGTTCAGACCCTCCCCCCAACACACATAAAATAAACACCATATAAAGGAATGTTTGTCGCCTTCCAAGAAAAAAAAAGGAATGTTTGTCTGTTTTTCAAAATTAAAATATCAAAATATAGTGGTGGAGTAGTCATGCGGAATACAGTTCAAAATCCCATTAAGACAGTTTTTGGTTTTATAAGTTACCTTGTAAGACCATATAACCAAATGTTTTGATTACCAAGTGCAACTGTGCTTAGTAGTATAGGATGAAGTATTAAATTTTCAATCAGATTCACAAAGTAAACAACTACTTTCTTCCTATGAATTAGCCATACACAGGTTATTTCTTCAGGGAATAAGGAAGCCCAAGAGTTTACAAATGCAATTAACAGTCAAATTAGTCCAGTTCCAAAACTGTCAAAAAGATCGGATTAAAGATGTTCACAACCATAAATAAAGGTAAAATGCACTGTTAAAATGTTAATATATTCCCTGACTTGCAGCTCCTCATTATTGCGGACATAGTAGTATTTAAGAAATCTAAACAAAACAAAAAATGGCATCACCTGTTGTCCTCATTGACACCGTCTTTTTTCCATATTCTTCCCAAGGCCACAAGGGATATAGCACATTTTAAAGTCTCCACCTATAACCAAAAGGGTAAGAAAGCAGGTTTAGGTTTGAAGTTATGAAAGATAATAAAAGTAGAAATAACAGAATGAGCGTATAGGATATGAGGATGTGATATATCTCACCATAAAGTTAGCAGTAGTGACACTATACTCATACTTGCCAGCTCTCTTGGACCAAACGATTAGAATGCCTTGCGAACTAGTAAGAACAGTCAATGCAAGTGTAACAACTGACCTATACCAACAGGCAACAGGGATAATAATTAAGAAATCAAACAAGTAAGTATTTCACTTATTATATGTGAATTGTTGTCATACTTGCGCTTCCACTTTACTTTCTCCCTGTGGCTGTCAATTTTGGTTTCTCCCTCGGAAGTCAAATCGTTATCTGGGACTGGAAGAGACACGAAACAGATGTTACATTAACACAACACAACTATCCATTATCCAGCCTGGAGGAGCGATAGCGATACCAGTACCTGACAGCAAAAATGATTTTCCAACGTCCTCAACGCCCGCATCCCTAACTTCATCCTACAACAACAATGCATCAAAATCGTACTATTAATTGAAGAAATATGCGAAAAAAGACTGACCTCGTCTTTGATTTTCCTGTATTCCATTATAACACAGAGATCTACGCTTTGTGCATTGGATAAACAGAGTTCAAACTCTAAACTCTTACTTTCCTTGATGCCACCGGCAACAGATCTCGGCTGCTCACCTATTATGATATGATAAAGCCACGCTTCCTTTCTGACCTCTCTTTGCTATGCATAAATAAAAGTTTACTATCCCTTTACCGACTTAACTATATTTTTCATTTCATTTTTTTAAATTTTATTCTTAATAAATTAATTTGACATATTTTATCAACTTTTTTTATTATAACTTTTGTTTTTAATTTTTTTTCCAAATTTTATCCCTAACTTTTAAGCTTAATAATAAATAAATGATTTAGATAAAATTTGTAATTTTCTTAAAAATTAGAGGTAGAAATAGCAACTAAGCCTTTGAATTATTTGTGTGATTAGATAAGTGTTGATTTTAAATAGAAGTGATTTTGTAAAATTAATTATGATTAAAATTAATTTTGAAATTATGTTTATGGTTGGATATTATTATTATAAAATTAAATGAGGAGTAAAATTTAGTATAAATCTTTTGATCTAATAAAAAATTATTTAAAATTGTTCAATTCATAATCAAATTTAAATTCAAAATTAATTTTAAATCTTTTTTCAACGTGAAACCAAAACTAAATTTGAACTCATAATTAATGCTGGAAGGTAAGATCAAATACAGACTAATGATTTTAGTATTATAAAATTACATAATTTTTTACTTTTTTTCTTTAAACATTTAAAATAACCCTCTTAGAGCACATAATGATGTAATGCATGAAGGGGTATCAATTTATATTTTTTAAACAATTAAAAGATCAGCGCTAGAGTAAAAGAAAAAAAGTAAGGAAAATTTATGTAGTTTTACAAAAGTATAAAAATATATGTATAATTTACTCTTATTTTAGTAATTATTGATCATTTTAGTTTTCCATGTTTTTCTACCACTATTCATCTATTTTATTTTATAGCACTTCACTTTATTCATTTAATAATTCATTGTCTATTTTATTTAATGTTTACGAACTAACTTTTTAACCACAACCAGAATTATGTTGTCTGGGCACGTTAAAGAATATACTTCATAATAGCATTTTTTTAATCCATTAAAAAATCACATTAATCTATCTTGTTAACCATTAACGTGCAAAGACGGTGGTGCCCGTTTCATTTCTTTCTAACTAGTTCTTACTATGAGCTATTTCTGCCTCTGAAAAATTCATTTTCCTTCTTCACATTTCTTCTCAATCTGGTGATTATCACTCAAATACTTTTTCTAAATAAATAACAACTAATTCATTTTTTTCTTGCAAATTTCTTCTTCTATGTATATTGTTGTGTGTATATATGCTTTGGCTTCATTTTCGTAGATTTTATTTGAGGTATAAAAAAAAACTCTTAGGAAGTATGTTTTATTGTAGATCCATTTTTCGTGGCTAATTGAGAGTAGGACATTTGCATGTATCTACTCCATTTTTTCGTGCTAATCATATTTTTTCTTAATATGTATATTATTTATCCATGTTTCTTGCATGTATTTTTTCCCACTAAAATCTTCGACCACATTTGATATTTAGTTAGGACATTTCTCTTGGTACACGGCCCTCCTTGCGTTTTTGTGGTAAAATTGTTAAAAGCTTGCTAATGGCTTATTTTTCTTTCTTGGAGACATTTACCAACTAATTAGTCTTTTCTTCTTTGTTCTTTTATATTTTATTAAAAAAATAGCAAGGGTAAAAATGAAAACATAGTCTTTACACGTACTCAACAACACTTAATATTATCTTTGCCATAATATATTAGATACATCATACACTTCAACACATATTTAATCTATTTTACATTGGCACGTATTAGATTTTTCCAACTTTTGCATGTTTTCCACAATGTTTGTACTATCATTTAAAACCACAAGAATTTATTACTATATAAAAGGACTTTAACATCAATTTTAGAGGAGTTTCAACATCAATTTTTTATAACGGCTAAATATGAGTTATTTTGATAATAAAAATATATTAAAAATATCTTTAAAAATATTTATTTAGTAGTTATCTTTGACTTAAATGATAAGAATTGATATTTTTGTTATTTATGACTTGCAGATATAAAAAGGATGAATTAAAAGAAAAAAAGATCGAGAAAATATCAAAAATATGGATAAGAAAGATTTTCAGCATCGACCCGTCCAAGAAGAAGCCAGAATAGACAACCCACACATTGGGTCTATCCCTTAGGGGAACATCATGGAAATCTCCTCTAATAGGGGTTTCATTTACTCATTTTCTTTCTTTCACCCCTCTTATCCCATAATTTCTTATACTCCATCCATTCTAAAGCCCTCAATGGCTATGAGTGGTTAAACCCCAAATTAGGGGTCTAAAAGCCAAAAGATATATTGTACACTTCATATTTATCAATGCAAACAGGTGTTTTTTATACCATTGTCTTTACTGCTTTTATCTTGCATTATTCATCTTTATATTCTTTTAGGGTTAGACGCTCGGGAGAGGGTAACTTCTAAATAAGATTTAAAGAAGGTATGCATGCATTGGTTTTAGGGGTTAGACTCTTGGAAGATGATAACTTCTAACAGAACAAAAAGAAAGGATTTCACAGGAAAGTCATTGCTAGACATAGAATGATTATTTTATGCCCATGCATTCTTGCAAACATCTAAAATTTATCCTGCATGCATTTTATTTGTTGAGTCTTTGCAAAAGAATTTGAAAGATAGATAAATAAAATAGGTTTGTCATCGTGAGGAATCAGGGACAAGTAATTGAACAGATGTATATAAAATGATAGCAATGGAATGCCAATCCTCGGGCTTTATTTGTAAAGTCTTGATTCCTTGGTAATCGAAACCCAATGATCTATGAATTCGTCCATGTTTGACTAGCCAAGAAGGCAAACGACCTTGCATTTTTTTGCTTCTCCTGAATTTTTTAATGAATTTGGTATTATTCTTTCCTATTTACATTACAATGAAATTAAAAAAAAGAAATCGTTATTTCTTATTGTACTTTAAAAAAAATGTGTCAGATGGTATCTCTAAAGTAGATGGCAGTTGATAGAATAATTATTGACCATAATTGCCAATATGAGTACTGTATCCAATATGAAACTTGTGGTTGATTGTAAAACATTTATTCTCTCGTTGAGAACTCATTTGATTTTCATATATTTCTTGGGATATTTTCTTACGAAGTTTCACCTAAATTGATAAAGAAAAATCATAAACTCATACATCTTAGGCAAACAAGGTAGGTCAGGTCCCAACATTATCACGTTCTGATTTTATTTCTTTTATCTTCTATTTTTATCTTTTATTTTTCTTATCTTGTCTTTTCTTATCTTTATCTTAATCTTTTATTTTCTCTTATCTTTTACTTTTCTTATCTTTAAATCTTTTAATTTAAATCTTTTATTTTTTTCCTTCTATTTTGATATTTAAATCTTTATCTTATCTACTATATTTTCTTATCTTTATTTTAAATTCTTTATCTATTGCTTTTAAATTGAGTTTGCATTAATCTAAATACAAACAAAGTCCACGTGGGTTCGACACTTACTACTTGTGACAATTTGGTACACTTGCCAACGAGTTAATAATTTTATAATCAATGTTGAAATTGTCGTCGTTGAAAGTAGACATTTTTCAACATTTGATTTTAAAATTGATATTGAAAATCATTATCTATATCAGTTCTAGCTGAAACCGATGTTGAAATATGGTCAAAATTGTGTATTCTAAAATGTTTTTACATCGATTCTAAAAAAAATCAATGTTAAAAATCGTATACAACATTTTTTAGCAAAATCGATGTTGAATGTGTTATATCACACTGATTTTGGCCAAAATCAATCTCGAATGTGTCTTTATAACATCAGTTTTAACCAAAACCAATATAGTATAACACACTTAACATTGGTTTTAGACCAACCGATGTGGTATACTTCAATGGTTAGCATCATGCATGATAGGATTGCCCTTGCACTTTCATTTATGTTCTGTTAACAACAAAGTTTTACATTGATTGAAAAGTACATTATATAAATAAATATCATAATAAAAAAAGTATCTTAAAAGAAAAAATTAAGTAAAATAATGTTGCACAAGAGATAATAAAACATTAAAACTCTTATAGAAAGCTAAGTAAATATAAATTACAACACAAATCTATTGAATTAGTATTGTCATTGCTTCTATAGGTTAATAACAATAAACATCAAGGTTGTAGAACCTCGAACAAAAAAAAATTGTTCTCAATTTAGAGACAAGACAACAACTTCCAAAAACCACTTAATGCGGGAAAGGAAGATGAAGAAAAAGCAAACATAAGATGAATAACCTACAACAAAAGGTGCATGTTGATGAACAATGTTAAGCCTAAAATAACATTGATTCAGTGGCAATGTCATGTTTGGTTAGAGTAGGTTGCACTACATATGAACAAGATGCACAACAAGTCAATTGTCAATGACAAACACAGGCAAAACATTTGACAATCCTTTAGTACTAAACTAGAGATTCACAACCAGTGTAGCAAGAAAATTACAAGGTAATAATCAGAGACTTCTTTCTTGATAGATTATGTCAATGGGAATAACCTAAAATAAATACCAAAATTTGAGCCACCGGTGTCACTGAGAGAAAGCTAAACCTTTACGTTTTCACATTGAATAACATGATAATAAATACCAATTTTTTTAATTAGAAATAAAAAAAATACCAAGAACAAAAATATGATTAATAAGGCAATGGTATAAGAATGATAGAGATACTAATATATCTGAGCTTTGCATATTAACATTCATAGCTTTAGGTAATATATAAGGCAAGTGCATATTTTTATCCAACTTATTTCACAAATATTTGCAGCATGCTAGAAAAAAAATACTATATAGCAATTAGCAAAGAGAAAATTTGGATGACCTTTTTCACACCTTAAATAAAACATTGACCTTGTTAAAACAATAAATGTGTGATTCATCAACATTTAAAGAGTTACAATAAAGGCTTTAACGAAAATTGTGTGGAAATTACGTAACAACTATTTTGCTTTTGATATGTACATACATGGATTTAATTGTAGGCATCCATTTGCCATGGCAATTTAACGAGCTTTGAATCCATTAGTGATCCTCAACCTTGTATAAGAAACGGGTAACTTTTACTGATCCATTATCAAGTTGATACTACTACCTAGGAAAATACATAAATGCATCTCTCAACAACTAGGCATAATAGCCCTTCGGTTTTAGATGAGACCTGCACATGCATATTATATTATGAATGCATGGCTTAACTCATTAGCGAACTGTTTCAAGGAGCAACTTCCTAATCTCTACACACCATGGTAAATTGTAGTTTACTTGGTAAAATTCAGCTTCAGTGTAATTAATTACTTAGCAATGACAAATATCATGAAGTCTTCATATTCAATTGATGGTCTATGCATAATATAAAGAACATGATCTGAAAGTTAGCTCCAATTACCATCTTAACTATTTAAGATATCTGGAGACCCTTATTGAAAGCTTCATTAAAGATAATCCTAGTTTGCATTGATTGAAATCCAGGTAACCATGATACAATTGCCATTAGAGGCATAACAATAACCCAAACAACAAATCATATATAACCCGACATCATTTTCTTGCATTTTTCAATTTAACATAGCAACCATAGGCTACTGTGGTTATTCTTTAACAAGAAAAGAAAAAAAAAACTCTCACTCCAAATTACATCTATGCAAAGGATAAGCTTATTACTTATCAAGTTATTATTATGATGTCACTTATAAGACAACATCCTAACTACATCAACAAAACTGCTTTGTACATGTTAGTTTCTATTCATGAGTTAGTTTGATGACGAATATTTGCAAGGAAATAACATTTTACCTCCAATTTATGGTTCTTTTTGTAGGAATTGTACATATTTTTTTGTTTAGTGTGATTTTATAGAGTATTATAGAGTAGATACTCCAATTTTGTGAATTAATGTTGAATCCAACTTTGTTTTAGGCCAAAGAAGAAAACGTTCAAGTAGCTAATGACTCGCTCAGCGAGGCAGATCCACTCAGCGAGTGGCATCCGCTTAGCGAGGCATACAGCTCACTTAGCGGATTGGGAAACCCTAGAAGAGAATAAGTTAGAGATGTGCTCACCTAACGCGCAGCCAGCCTGCCCAGCGAGGACGTTGTCTCTTCTCGCGCTCAATACGCCCAGTCTCACTAAGCCAAAATTCACTTACTCTCGCTTAGCGAGCCAGTCTCGCTAAGCAAGCCTTCGGAAGCCGAAAGGTCCAAGGGCCTTTAAAACACTGAAGTTGGCAGAAATAAATAGAGTTTTGGGAGATAACGCATATTTTGAAGAACACAAGATAGAAAGAGAGCAGTATATAGAGCTTAGGTTAGAAGGAGTGAAGTTTAGGGTTTAGAGGTTGAAGGAGACATCCTCCACCATCTTTTGCCATTTTCCCTCACTCAAAGCTATTTCTTCCTTGTATTGTGAGATTGCATTGCTTGTAATGGAAGGCTAAGCCTATTTGTTGGGGAGTTCTGCTAAAAAACCTTGATGTAACATTCTTTAACTATCTATTTAATGTTATTTCTATGTGTTCATTGCTTCTATCTATGCTTATTTTACATGCTTGTGGCTTGATCACCCATTTGTATGTATAGTTAGGATTTTTAGCATTGGGAAATGCTTTAAAGCCTTAGAACTTGGTAGAGCAAGCTAAAAATCTGTATGTCTAGGAATGGAGTGCAGTGATCTAGTCCATTTTATGTTGTAGGCTTAATGCAACTCTTTTAGACTAAGTTTGTTGAGGGATCAAGGATGAAGTTTAAAGAGAGTTAGGCTCATTCACTAGAGGAATCTTGGTTTAAGTCGTTTCTCAGCATAAGAATACTAAGATAAGTTAAATAGAGAAAAATACATATTAACATCAAGAGAAATTCAGTAAAACAACCCAACACTTTTTACTTGATAGTTTTCACCTTCATAATTTAGATATTTAGTTTATGCTCAAATAGATTTTAGTCCAGAATCCAACTTGATTTTTACTTTACTTTTAATCCATACAAATGTTTGCAGACTGTGCAATGTCTGAGTGAAACAAATTCCCTGAGGATACGATACTCGGTCTTACCATTTTATATTACTTGAATGAATCGCTACACTTGCTGACCTCTGAACAGTACATTACGACTTAAGACCATTATGGTGAATTGAACCCAAGCAAGTCAATCAAAACTATTTTGTACATCTAAACTCATCCAAAACATTTAACGACACACACGTGCGCACATACACAACTATATTTTCTCCAAGGTCAATGCTCATTAAACTTTAAAAAGTTCCAGCAGCCAAATTACACTTGCCCATAACATCTAACACTAGATCTGAAGTGTAAATTTCAGTTAATAACTTCAATATTCGAAGGCTCATTCAAATGTTAATCATTAAAGTGAAAATCACAAGCATCAATTTCCAATATCTTTAACCAAACACATTAATCAACCAACAACAGAAAAAGTTCCTCACCCCTTCAACCAAATCAGCAACATCAACACCAAACATCCCAACTATATAATCATAAGTCAGAAAAACATCATCGAGCAAGTCATGCAAGAGTCCCACCACCACAATAGTGGAATTGGCACCAATCAAAGCCAGCAACACAACAGTCTCCAAACAATGCTGCAAGTAAGGATCCGTACTAGCCCGCATCTATAAAAAAACAAAATACACACATCAAGATCACACCTTTGACCTTCCAAATCCAGAACAAACACGCACAAAATAAGGTTAGTTTCATAATTCCATCTACCTGCCCTTTGTGTGCTTTCTCAACTTCACAAAAGGACTCAATAACAAACTCCTCATAAAAGATCTTGTCCCTCATTTACGCCCCAGTAAGCAATTTTTTAGCATAAGGCTCAAAGTGAAACCCACCCTCCACGAAATCATCCTCCAAATTAAAGGTCAACTCATCAAACATAGCAAAAGAATCACCAACGTCTAAGTCAAAGTCCAAACATGAAGACCTCAACGCATTCCTCACAAACCCATCAAGCAAACCACTGGTCCCACCCCTGAAGCTTCTAATAGGGGTCAAAGAACCCATGAAACTTCTACCACTACTACTAGAAGAAACAAGACCATGAAACGCTAACACTGGACTTTGATCCCTCTTCCACGAAGAACCTACAAATTTGGTTGGAGAATACGAGAAGGAACTGCTAATTCCTTTATCTCATCCTCTTCACCGAAGAATTTCGACAACAATGACGACGCGTGCTTCACCACCAAGAAAAAAGAAGCCAAATATTCAGGGGACCACATAGGCACCAAACAAATGTCTCCCTTGTAAAAATATTGAATTCGAGTATAAACTTGAACCAAAGGTCAAAGCCAAGTTCTACGTTTTCAATAAATGATTCACATTTGATTTGGAACCAGTTACCCTAAAGAACAATTGGGAATCAAACCCTAAAGAAATGAAAAGCACCAGAGAAAAGAGCAAAGTGTAAGGAGCACTCACCAGAACTAGCACAAGAGAATGTCACATGCTCTAACAAAAGAGGCCCACGCGTTCACCGACATAAGAGGTCAACAAATACACCGACAGAGTGTGATAGGTCTTGGAGAACTGGTTCGGAGAATGGTGGAGAAACACATGCTTGTTGGGAAAAAGACAACATTTGTTTTTATAAAAATCATTGTTGACAATTGATCAAACAACATCGATTTTTATAAAAACCAATGTTAACATATACACACAACATTAGGTTTTAAAAACCAATGTTAGCAATTGCTCAAACAACATCTATTTTTATAAAAGTCGATGTTAATAGTGCATGCAAAAATTGATGTTGACGAACTCAACTTATTTATAATTATGTCACCATATTTTTTTAACATCAATCAACTACTATTATACAAACAAGGCCCTGACGTTGCTGACCTGGACCTTTTTGCTTATGTGTCGCCATTTCCTGCATTCCAATTCCCGCCCAAAAATGCCACTGTCAGTCTATATTTCTTTTTGTCATTTTGTAATTAATGTGCTGCACTTACTAATGCGTTTATATATTTATTTTTGTCATTTTGTAATTAATGTGTTGCACTTACCGATGTGTTTATTCTGTCCCCAAGATGTTTGCATTTCCAATCCGCTTCTGTAACCGAAGGGTTGTGGGGTTAGAGTGTCATTCCTATTTCCAACTCTGAACACTAATCCATTTTGATTCCCATCCTCTCCATATTCCTATTTCATTTCCCTATTGTGTCCACTAACCCTATTTGCATACGCCTTTTGTTTTTGGCAGGAAGAAGGAAGGTGACGAAAGAAGGAACGAGCTGAACAAGAAGAAGGTTCATTTTCTATCTATACCTATCTGCATACGCCTTTTGTTTATTGCGATTTTTATTTTCTGCCTTTTTTCTACCTCAGAGTTGTATGATTCCCTTATATAAATTTTATTTTATATGTGTTTCCGATACGTTTATGCTGGAAAAAATGTTTTTTCTCGGGGAAAGAAGAGAGAATGAAGTGCTTCCAAGGTGAAAGAAGTCACCACCAACCCAGAGTAGTGCTTCATTTTCTTGGAAGGGGAAAGAAGAGATTCCCTCCTCTATCGTTTCTCCTACTTCGTCCCACGTCCCTTCCCCTTTGTCACTACGATTTTAATTTTTGAGTTTTGTATTTTAGGAATCGAAACGGTTGGGAGGTGTGGGTAAGTTGCTTTTGGTGGGTTTCTTATTTCTATGTAAAAAAAATTACATTATTCTCAAGTTCCTTCCTCACATATATGTTGATATAGGAATCGAAACGATTGGGAGGTGTGGGTAAGTTATTTTTGGTGGGTTTCTTATTTCTCTGTAAAAAAAATTTTACACTATTCTCAAGTTCCTTCCTCACAGATATGTCGATATAGGATATCTCTCATGCATTGCAGATTTGTTACAACTATTTCATATTTATTTTTAATTTTCTTCATTTTTGTTTTTTGGGGTATAATGGATTTCTTGATGTTTTTCATTTAAGGAATCAAGATGTTTTCTACAAGCAGCAAGAAGCCGTGGGTAAGTGTCCATTCTCATCCCTCTTTTTTTATGATTAAAAATCTGCACATATTGTATGATACAAAAAAGGTCAAAAAATATTGATAATGTGTCTTTTGTTTGATTTAAGAAAAATAAAATTATTAGTGTACTCTAAACTTCTTACATGATTTATAGCTTTCTAAACTAATTAAAAACATACTGCTACTTGCAATTACTCTTTCTCAATGTTGTTGGTGCTCAACTGAGTCTATTATGAGGGGAAAATTTGAGTAGTGGTGGTGTTGATTTTATTTGCAATTTGACATTAAGTGTTTTTTAGTATTCAGTTTGTGTAGAAGTAGTTATTGTCTTATTTTGTTAGGACTAAAATGCTCAGCATAAAGTGACATTATAGTTACATATGTCAAATAAATTTAGGAACATGTGATTTTAAATTTGAAAGTGAACAATGTAGTTGTATGGAATAGAGACACTTTATACTAATTTATGAATTGTCAATCATACATATGAGTTTGCCAAGATTATACCAAATTATAAGTTACTTATCATAGATAGTACCTGATAATTGATTAACTATCAAATTTTGTTTCAATAAGCAAAAACTTTGAAGCGTCATTGGTCATCAAAGGAGGATGAAAAACTTGAGGCATATAACTAAGTATGTTCATCGATGGCTAAGCTCGATTCCTAAGCAAGTAGGTACTCCAACACTCTACCACTATTATTATTATTTTATATTAACTTTTTTCTCTACTGTTGCTATTAGGTTATTATATTAGTGGATATTAGATATTACTTTAGATATTGAAAGATATGTAATCATTAAAACGACTTGACTTGAATAGTTGTTTCCTAATACCCAATAATAATAATAATAATGATAATAAATGTATAAGAATGTCTACGGAGTCTAAAAGCCATGCAATGATTATAGTTATCGGGAATTATTATTAGATTGTTAGATTAAATTTTTAAAATAATTAATGAATTAATGAATATTTAATGTTAATTATATTAGATTAGACATCACTTCAGGAGCAGTTTCCCAATGTCCATTTACGATTGAGTAGTTACATCAAGTAATTGACCGGTAGTCTAAAAACCATGCATTTATACATATAATAAATAATAAATAATTAGTATAATAAGAACATGATTAAATAAATTGTGGGTAGTCTAAAAGCCATGCAATTATGATAGTTATCGGGAATGATTATTACGTTCTTACATTACAAGGGCAGTCCATGTATACATTTAAATCATAATTATTGATGCTGCATTTGTTGAATTATCGTACATTACATTAAAAAAATGTTAATGCATATTTAATGTTAATTATATTCTATTCTAATAACCACCATGTATAGTAGTTACATCAAGTAAATGAGTGACAATCTAAAAGTCATGCATTTAAACATATAATAAATAATAAGTATAATAATAACATAATTAAATAAATTATCGGTAGTCTAAAAGTCATGCAATTATTATAGTTATCGGAAATGATTATTAAGTTGTTAGACTACAAGGACAGTTCATGTATACATTTAAAGCATGATTATTGATGGTGAATTTATTGAATTATTGTACATTACATTTAATTTTTTAATGCATATTTAATGTTAATTATATTCTATTCTAAATAACAACCAGGTATAGTAGTTACATCAAGTAAACGAGCGGTAGTCTACAAGTCATGCATTTATACATATAATAAATATAATAAATAATTTGTATAATAAGAACATGATTAAATAAATTGTTAAGGAAGTGATGAAGAACAAGCAAGAACAGCAACAACAGATGCAAAAAGTTATGTCATACACACAAATTGCAGCAGAATTGAAAGAGAAAGAGATGAGAAAGAACACACACACAAAATTAGGTGGTTCACCTTGAGAAAGGCTACATCCACGGGAGGGAAAACATAAAGCTTTTATTATTATGGTTGCAATATACAAATGGAAGCTTATCCCTTTTAAAATACAAGGCATCCTTGCCTTATATAGGCAGAGGACAAAACAGAAAAAAAAAAATAACAGAATAAACTTCCTTATGGATTTAGGTCACAGTCCAACATAAATTATGGCTAGTCTAAAAGCCATGCAATTATGATAGTTATCGGGAATGATTATTACGTTCTTAGATTACAAGGGTCGTCCATGTATACATTTAAATCATAATTATTGATGATGCATTTGTTGAATTATCGTACATTACATTTAAAAAAATTTAATTCATAATTAATTTTGATTATATTTCTATTCAATTAACCTCCATGTATATATTTAAAGCATGACTAATTAACTATTTTTTTTCTCATCCGCCAATAAAAAAGTCAAACTAGACATTTAATTGGCTATTCTTTAATTTATAAGAGATTTACTGCTCTAAAGATATCACTCATATCTAATTATTAGATTAGACATGACTTGAAAAGACAATATCCAATGCCCAATAACTGCTGCATATTTCAACAAGATAATTATCGGGAATCTAAAAGCCATGTAATTATACATATGAATTATGGGGACTCTAAAAGGCATATAATTCACTTCAGGAGCAGTTTGTCAATGCTCATTTATGACTGAGTAGTTACATCAAGTAAATGATCAGCCATCTAAAAGTCATGCATTTATACATATAATAAATAATAAAAATAATAAATAATCAGTATAATAAGAATATGATTAAATAAATTATAGATAGTCTAAAAGCCATGCAATTATGATAATTATCGAAAATGATTATTACATTCTTAGATTACAAGGGCAGTCTATGTATACATTTAAAGCAAATTATTGATGGTGAATTTATTGAATTATTGTACATTACATTTAAATTTTCTTAATGCATATTTAATGTTAATTATATTTTATTCTAATAACCACCATGTATAGTAGTTACATCAAGTAAATGAGCGACACCCTAAAAGTCATGCATTTATACATATAATAAATAATAAGTATAATAATAACATAATTAAATAAATTATGGGTAATCTAAAAGTCATGCAATTATTATAGTTATCAAAAATGATTATTACGTTGTTAGATTACAAGGGCAGTCCATGTATACATTTAAAGCATGATTATTGATGGTGAATTTATTGAATTATTGTACATTACATTTAAAAAAATTTAATTCATATTTAATGTTAATTATATTTTATTCAAATAACCTTCATGTATACATTTAAAGCATGACTAATTAACTGTTTTTTTTTTCTCATCAGTCAATAAAAAAGTCAAACTAGACATTTAATTGACTATTCTTTAATTTATAAGACATTTACTGCTTTGAAAGTATGACTCATATCTAATTAATAGATTTGACGTGACTTGAAGGACAATTCTCAATGCCCAATAACTCTGCATATTTCAACAAGATAATTATCGGGAATCTAAAAGTCATGTAATTATATATATGAATTATAAATTTTGGGGACTCTAAAAGGCATATAGTTCACTTAAGGAGCAGTCCATGTATACAATTAAAACATATGTATTGATGGTGAATTTATTGAATTATTATACATTACATTTAATTTTTTTTACTGCATATTTAATGTTAATTTTATTCTATTCTAAAAACCACCATGTCAATGGTTACTACATATATAAATGTTATCCAAAAAGTTGTACAACTAATACATAAGAAGATTTTGCTATAAACAATGTTTATAAGACTTTGTATTTTCAAATCAAAAAGTTTTTTAATAATACTTTTTTTAACAAAAACAAGATAAGACTAATAAATTGAAAATATCTTTTTGTGAAATAACGAGGCTAGAGATACAAATATTTCACCATACTAGAGAGTCATCCGTGCCGATGCACAGACTAATACTAATATTTGAGTATTGATAAATGTAAATTATTCCTAGATGTATACAGTTTTGTAATTTTGTTTATTAGGATGATAATAATGTTAAACTATTGGTAGAAAAAAAAACATTAAATATAGTATGAATTTGAAACTAACCTCATTCTATTGTAAATAGTTTTGAATGGTACTGTTGTGATTATCGTTAGTAACACGTTGTTGCAGTGAATAAAAGATTGCACAATTAACAAAAATGAATGTATTGATTCATATATAGATAAGATTAGTGAACATTTAAAAATCCCAAGTAGGTTCCAAATGAATGTATTGATTGCATATATAGATAAGATTTCAACCAATCACAAATTCAATAAAATATATCAAATATTATGTATTTGTCTTTTGTCAAATCGCACAACACAATTAATGAGGAGTAGGTTCCAAATGACTGTAGCTTTCATAGAAAAACTGTCAACACAAATGATGAAGAGTACGTACGAAATTATTATAGCATTGATAGAAGTCTTAGCCTCATTCACAAAGATGTCTAATCATACACTTGGTGGGAAAATAAAAACACGAGGGAATGCAAAGTGACCCTTCTTTTTTTCTTTACTAGCTTCTAATGTATATTAATGTTGAAGAATATCAAAATCTTCACCCAACTTCTACAACATTAATTCTCATTCAACAATATTAATGCTGAAGAATATCAACATTAATTCACAAGATAAAAATCAAGTTGGGCACTCCCATCATACAATATTAATGTTTCCCAAATTCTTATTGTTACATATGCATTATCATTAATCAAATTCATTTTCTATCAAACTATACAATAACACATCCTATGTTTCCTACCTACAACATTATTAATTGACTTCATTTTCAACATATCAATTTATAATGAGAATTACAATACACTACATATTTAACTTTACCAGTACTTATACAACTTTCAACATGCACACTCTTTTGCAATTTGATTATGATCAAATCTCAAAATAATTTGATATAATAGCTTTATTTCTTTATGTTGTAGGGGAACAAAAACGACGGAAATGCTGCCAAATTAGTTATTAGGTCATAGCCACTCAAGCATTTTCACATCAATTTACTCCTTTTCAGGTTAGTATTGTATATATTAGCAACGTTCTATTTGGGATTTTTAAATGTTCAGTAATCTTATCTATATATGCAATCAATATATTTATTTTTGTTAATTGTGCAACCTCTCGTTGACTACAACATGTTACTAATGATAATCACTACAATACCATCTGAAACTATCTACAATTAGATGAGGTTAGTTTCATATTCATACTGTATTTAATGTTTTTTTCTACCGATACTTCAACATTATTATCATTCCAATTAACAAAATTATAAAACTGTATACATGTAGTAATAATTTATATTTATCAATACTCAAAGATTAGTATTAGCCCGTGCATCGGCACGGGCGACTCTCTAATTTTTATAAAATCGATGTTAAATTGGTGACATTAAAGACATATTTTCTTGTAATGATTCTATTATCATGTTGTAATGTCTAAGTTGGTTTCTTATATGCTCTGACAAATGATAATGATTTTTTTTCCTACATATAAATGTTATTTATCCATTTCTTTTTGCTTGTTAATCATGGTTTTTTCTACATATTTATGCATAATATTATAATTTTTCATGAGTTAAGGCATGAACAAATCATTATTATGTTTTAGGATAAACAGTCACTTTTATTCCTAAATGTCTAATTCACTGACAAATATGTCTCAGAAAGATGAAAATACAAAATTTAGTCCCCGAAAGTGTAAAAATTGCGACAAATATATTTGATCGTTAACTTTCGCCCATCATCATTAATAAAATAACCTACCTGGCATAGAAGGACGAATTTGTTACTGAAATGATTGTCAACATGGTCATACTGACTAGATTAGACAAAAATGTTAGTAAGATACATTTTTTGGATGCAAATATCAGTAATTTTTTATTGGACGAAAATATCAATATTTTTTTATTAGAGGAAAATGTCAGTATTTTTGTTGGACCTAAATATTAGTACATTCCATTGGACCAAACATGTTAATAAGTTATCATTATTAGACGAAAATCTCAGTAATTTATTATTGAACCTAAATATCAATATGTTTCTATTAGACTAATTTGTTAAACCCGAAATTTTATTTTATTTCAACCATAATTTATCTGTCATAATAGAAATTACCCAAAATAAACGTTGTACCATTTTACCAAAATAAAATATTGTAATAGTGTACCAATCATTACAAATTTTTCCAAATTATCCTAAAAGATAAATATATCTCATATTTCACTTATTTGAATATTGATTATTGTATTAACTATGACGGACAAAAGTTAACGACTAGATATATTTGTCGCACTTTTTACACTTTCGGGAACTAAATTTTATATTTTCATCTTTGAGGGATACATTTGTCAGCTAATTAGACATTCAAGGACAAAAGTGACTATTTACCCCTTCATATTCTCAAAGAGTGGAAACACGAACTATCAAGAAAATATTATATGACAAAGATGTCTCTATGTTGACAATTAGAAATGACCACGTTAGCAATTATTTCAGTGACAAATTCATCTCTCTGTGTCACGTAGGCTATTTTATTAACGGCGACAGAAACCACGTATATTTGTCGCACTTTTTACGCTTTCGGAAATAAATTTTTTATTTTCATCTTATAGGAACGCATTTGCCAAATTATACATTTAAGAATAAAAGTGACTATTTATTTCATATTTTACATGACGAACTGGTTCTTAAATAGTACATAGTATGATTTGATGTCAATTTTTTGCCCGTTAAGTTTTCAACTATATAGTTTTTACTTTTTTTAAAAAAAATATTTATGAATGGAGTCCAACAAACTTGTTATTTAGAAAATATACTTAATCTCGTTCAAATAGTGTATAAAGTCAAATTCATGGGAGAGATTAATGGCACAAGAGACTTGGAAGTTGGCAATAAGAATAAATAGTATTTGGTATATATGCGGAGAAATCTCATAATTCAGCACTGATGAAAATTAATATCATGGATGTGAAGTTAGTCTTATATTGCTTAAGTTCACCATCAAATGGAAGATAATTGTTTATTGAACTTAATTTGTTCACGAGGTAGGAAGATAAAATACAAGTTGGTGAAAAAATATGATGAAAGTGGTAGCCAATACTCAAGGAGGGTACGTAATACCTATATATTCTCTTGAATTTTGAAATTCATTGTAACAACAAACAATATAGGATTTCTAGGGATCCATTAATGTTGGTGTTCACGAGGGGAACAATCTTAAAAGAAATATAATCTTAGAATCTTGGAAAACAACAAATTGTTTTCAACGTTTTCTGTACAAACCTTTGAAAACAAATTAAAAATAAAGTAACAGTTTTGTAAATAAAGGTTGAAAATAAAAAAAATAAAAACAGAAAACAAAGCTGCAGGTAAGCGCCCCCTAAAATTCAGAGATTCAAAGAATATATTTTATAAAGAGTTGGTGAATATATAAAAAGACAAATGTGAATATCATGATAGGAATTTAATGATGAATTTTGTTTTTATTAGGAACAAATGTATCATTTTTTTTTGTTTAAGACCTTAGAATTTACAAGCAAGTAGACCTTGATCAGTTTAACTTTTTTCTTGGTACACAAGCTAATTAAAGTAAAATACTTATAAACATATACTTATTTTCTATTTTATTTTATTTCAAATTATTTTTAAAATTTTGTTTTTTTATTATATTCACTCATCACATTTATTATTTTTTATCACTATTTTTTTTCTTTTATACTCCAATCCACCAAAAAATAATATAAACTTTTATATTTTTTTCCTTTGAATTAAGTCAAATAAACTCACTTAATTAAGGAGGTAAAATTCTCTGAGCATTCATATTCTTAATCAAGAATATATGACTTAAAAAATTTAGAAAATGTTTTTGCAATATATAAAAACAAAAAGTAAAAAGTATTTGAATGGATCATTATTACAAAAAAAAAAAAAAAACACGTGAGAGAAGAGCCGACAATTACATTGCCAACCAATGAAGCATTTGGATCTACTATTGAATTTGGCACAAAAACACCTCACGAAAGCGTCATTGGATTCAATGCGAGAGCAGACAAGTCCAGAAAAGTAAAATTAAATAGCAACACATCACCGAACAGAAGGCAATGGGTGGAGAGAGAGAAATGGCGAATGGTGAATGGTGAATGGTGAATGACCCCACAGAAGGAATAAAACAGGCTGTGGTAGAGCTGTAAACGTTCCATTTCACCACTCTTTATGATATGATATATTTTCTCCGAAAGCATAGCTTTGAGCAAACAGCAGAGCATAATGTTTGGCAGTACAAAGGCATCATCGCTGCCAGTGTCGTCGCGTTCAGAGGAAGGAGGCCTTCGCAGACGTCTTTCTTCGCTGTCTCTGAAGATCCAAGACAGCCCAACATGGTCATTTTCCAGATCCAAGTCCCTCTCATCCATGGGTGACTATGTAAGGACATGCTGGGCCTGGATCCTCTCCAGGAAGCTCATCTTTGCCACAGATCTCGAAATGAACGACCAGAAAACTAAGCTCCTTGGCTCCCCCAACAGGGGCACTTGGAGCCATGTTTTCTATAAGCTGCGCTCTGAGATCAGAAGGTTCATCTCTACTTCTGATCACGCCACTCTTCCCAAAACCTACCACAGGTCCTCACCTCAAGTCTTCTCATAATTCCCTCCACATTTCTCAATGCTTCCTTCAAATAATTTACCTCTTTATTTCAGATCCACCGTGGAAATCATTACGTAAGCCAATTTTATGTACAATTCATTCTTCATGTTAATTTTGTTGCCCGTACGCAGTTAATTACGTGCATATTATATTAATTGTGGATTGTTATAATTAAATTTGTTGCCTAATGGAACAAATTAAACATCTTATTTTTAGGGTGCTTGTTGCATACTGTTATTATCTTGTAGTTGTATTGTATGGTGGATGTAGAACCTGCCAATTTTCTGTTTCTGAATCCCCTGCCCAAGTAATTCGTAAATAATGATAGCTGAATTCTAAACTTGTTGCCGTGAGATTGAAGTTTCCTCTCCCACGTCCTCCTATTTTCTCCTTTTTCATTACTCGTCGTCTGACGTCGTTTTACGTGGCGGTTATAGTATAATTAAGCTGCCATCCTTCCACGGTTATTATTGCTTTGTGTCGGTGCACTATTTCTTCTTTGTTTTCTGTTTTTTCTTTCTAAACAACAAATATAGCTTAATCCTAAATGCAATGCTTCGTTTGACAGTTGGCGGTAAGGAAGAAAATCACGTAGAGAAGAGAAATCGGTGAGAAACAAATAACGAGAAAACAAGTATGTAAGAAAATGAGTACATTTTTATATTGTTTTTGTAGGTACGATAAAAAAGAGAGAGAAATGCTTGATTTTATATATATATATATTTGATTAGAAGGTGAAAAGAAAGAAAATAACGTTTTTGTTTAACAGATTATTTTTTAAAAAAACATAAGATTAAATGACAAAAGTATCAAATTTAGTAAAAATATACATTTAATAAAAAAATTTATCAAGAATAATTTTTATCAATTTATATGTTGAATTTAAAGTTTTCATAAAGTATAAGCAAATAGATACTATTATTAGATTAAATATCAACAAATGTTCAGTTTTAAAAAGTTTTATATTGTGAGCTTATAAAAAATTATCATTGATATAATTATTTAAAATAATTATTATAAAAATTAATAAATTTATTATATTTATTTTTTACTTTGGACCTCAATGTCCCCCCCCACTCATGATTGTTCATAATCTTCTTCAATAGTCACCGGCACCAGTTAAAAAAACTGGAAAGTGCTCAATTTACAAATCTCATCACCATTTACACATTTTTTTTTAATATTTTATATTTCAAGTTTATCAAATATTAATAAAAGCTAAAGGTTAAGATTTCATGTAGTTACAACAATTTAGTTCATGGATCATGAATGGTTCCAATAAAATAATTTTTATTTAATAATAAAAGTGTGAGTAAATAGTATATAAAATTACAATATAAAAGGTTCCACACTATTATTTAATTATATAACAATATGTTAAATTTATTAATTTTAATAATAATTATCTTAAAAGTTATATCAATAATAATTTATAATTGATTGAAAATGTAAGTTTAGGTGAATGGGACATAGATATTAAACTAAAAAGTATTTTGTGACCTAAATTAATGATGGCAACCCATTGAACATTTGAACCGGCCGTGTTTCTCAATTTTGTGAAAATTGCAGGTTGGTCCTTTGAAAAATATAGGGTGGCGAAGAAATTGTGATTTGGGGTTTTTGTTGCTTCATTTGCAAAGCAACATGCTATGATCTGAGCATGCATATCAAAGCGATAAATCCTTATTGAAGGACCACTTGTGGAGCTCAACTGCATTGAATAGTGGCGGGTGATGGGTCGAGGTAGAAAAATAATTAATTTAATCGATGGTAATATATATTTTTTTCAATTCTATTATTGTTATTAATATTTTTTTCTTTATCTCTAGTTGTGCGTTATTATAAACTATTTTTTAATATAAAAAATAATTAATATAAGAAATATTATAAATTAAGTCTTGAAATAAAAAGAATCCCATATCACTTATAAACCTTATAAATAGAAAAAGGAAGCATAACCTCTGATCCTAGATATAGAAAACATATAACCAAATCATCAAAATAAGAGAAAGTGATTATATTCCTAAAAAAAATAAAAAATGATTATATTAGTTATCTTTAATTAATACTAACAAATTCAAATTGTATTTCAAAAATATCCTTAAATGATGGTTAGATATATTGATACTATTCATAATCCAACAAATATTTTTTCAACCAGTAAGAATAAGTTATATTATTAATATCTCATTAAATACATCCATTTCGCATCATTTATCAAGGATATAACATAAAATTAGCCACTAGTAATTTAAAATTGATTATATATTTCTTATAATTAGGAAAAAAAATATCACCATTTGTTTCTTTAGCCGGAGGTAATATTTGATCAAAAGTTCAAACAGTTTACATCAAATTAAATTACATAACAGCTAGTTTTTTCTTTTTATTGAAGTAATGTTTGGACCAAACTTTTTCTAACACATTGTTTGATACTAAATTTATTTATTTATTCCACATTAATTATTTCATGAGAAAGCGAAAGAGACTAAAAATAAGCAGTACAACTTATTTTTAAAAAACTAATTTACTTGACAATTTTTAAAAGCTAATTCCCCCCTCTTTCTTTAATTAAAAGAAGTCCTTAATTTTTTACTCTATTTTTAAAGCTTTTATTTTGAACTTTCTTTAAAGCAAGCTTTAGCTATAAAAAAGCAAGAATAATAAGTAGTTGTTTAGGGAAAAAAAAGCCAGCTGGGAAATAATATGCTTCAGCACTGTCGCTTTAACACAAAGCATCATACTCCACAAAGGCTTCTTAGTACGCCCAATACATCATGTCATGCGTGTGAAACTTTACATCCGTGAAATCAAGAACTTGAAAGATCAAAATCCTTCTACTTAAACTATAGACAGAATGCCCCTACATGAAAGCACAGAAAAATAGAAGACCAACTTGAAGTAGCTGTAACACCCAACACTAAGGTTTACAAAGCGAGAAACAATTTTTCCACTCATACAGCACATAAATGTAACACTAGATGAATCCTCATGCGAGAGCACCCACAATCCTGATTGTTCTTCAGGGATAGGACCGGTCAGCAAGATATGAACAATTTTTTGGAAAGATTTATACTTTATTTTTCTCTTTCTGGCTTTGCTGCATACAAACCTGCCAAAATTGCATTCCAGAATACAGGAAGAGTGACGTTAACAATGAGAGTAATAAAAAGTCAACAGTTATTCAGTTAATACTCGTTTTGGCAAACTGCAGGATATAAACTATCATGCAAGACACACCTTGTTGGAATTACTGCTTAAATCTAGATTCAACTCTAAATGCATTATTCAAGATGCAGAACCAAGATCTATGATTGGAACGATATATATTTACAAAGATGTGCTTAACGGGAGTCCCACCCCCACCCCAAGTTTGGTCTCGGGGTTACATCTTTTTATATAACTACTACTACTACTACTACTTCTGTATATAAAATTGCAAAAGGTTCATCAGCCAGTTGGCTCACGCACACCTCCAAATGTATGCAGATATGCTGCCTTCTTCAGTTTATACTTCCATAACTCAAGCTAACCTAAAACCTCAAAAATGATTTTTTTTTCATCAGAAAATCATACACCAACATATTACAAAGAATATGCTATAGACAAGGCAGCTCCATATCTGTGGGCTGATAGTACAACTCTAACATGCATTCTAAACTGTCATTACCCTCTGCTGGGGAGCAAGAATCCAATGAATGACTCATCTTATTCAATAGATTTGATGGGCCATCATTAGAAGAATAAAACCAAGTCTAGAAGTATCTGCTAAAGAACAAACAGATACAACAAAATCTGGAACACTTCAACTTCAATTCAACAGCCATCTGCACAGGATGCTTTACAACGACTGATGCTAAAATGTGAGCAGATCACAAGAAAATATTGGGTACATACGCAAATGGGACCTATATAAATTGGGAAATAAGGCTTGAAATATCATGAAGTGATAACTGAACTTCACTCAAATCATTTTGGGTTCTAAGGTTCATGATGACTTCTTGCGTATCAATGATTTGGAACTTTAACTTCCAAGAGTGAGAGACTAACATCTATTACCTATATGTCTATTCCAACCACTAGAGATGGCCTACCACATAATATTAGAAGTATGTTGGTGATTACAAGACATACCATTTGTGATGCCTTTTGACCTCTAACATCTTAAAAATTCATAAGAATATAAATTATAAAAGTGAGCAAATAGTATTTCATACAGGGGATAAAAGTTCTATTTTACCCAAAGCCAAAAGTACCTGTACATAATGAGCACAATCGTAAGCTATTGAGCACTTGGTGCATCTCTCATGCTTAAATTCAGACTGTTGCGCATAGTCCTCCTACCAATTCCAGCGTTGCCTTTTTGCATCATGGCAGCAAATTCACCATAATCAATCCTTCCATCCTAAAACAAAAGATATAAACATAATCATGAAGCATAACTACAAAAGAAGATGGTCCAGGAACTTAATTCAATTCATTATTGATAGGTGACAAAGAATCATGCTTGACAAATTATTAGAATTCAGGCATTTGATAATTAAAGTGTATTTAAGGCATGATATAGTTTTGATCAATGAATTGCTTTTCACAATCTGTGATCAGAAAACATTTAAAACAAAAGGCTTGAAGACCATGTGCTATCACAAGTGCTTTTAGTAACAGAGGAATACTAACAACACACTCTTTTTAGAACACTTATTATTATTGAATGAATTTCATGTAGGTCCCACTAAATAAAGAGTAGTCAAACTATTTAGTGGGTCTCACAAGAAATTCCCCCAATTATAGAAAGTATGTTGGAAAGAGTAAATTGCTAGAATTTCTCAGTAGTAATATTAGTTTTCACAAAAAATCATGTTTATGATAATTAACTGCATAGTTCTTGTAGCGAATAATGCAACAATTAGTACAACAGCAGAACAGCATAATTTTGTTTTGGGAGAAGAGGGGGGGGGGGGGGGAGAGGGAGTATCATTTTTTCATTTCTTTTTCTTGAAGATTTTAAGAAACTACAGCAATTATTATATTTTATCTAGGACATTGCATGTGCAGTTTGAAAAAAGACATACAAGCTTCCCTCAGTAAGCAAAAAAATTAAAATATATATTTTTTAATTGCTACCACCTACCAGAAAAATGTACATGATATGCTGATATTTTGATTAATCAGAACTCAGAAGTAGTTAGGGATCTTAACTCCTTGCAGAATTAACATGCTAGATAACAAAATTCTTGTAGCTTTGAAACGAAACTCCAGTTAATGCAGGATAAATGCAAATTAATATTGCTTACAACATGTAAGCATTCTTTAACCAAAGAACATTCTATATTTCAAACTAAAAACCATTTAGGTTATCGCAGTACATATTACAGAAAAATTGAAGACTAAAAGTGAAGTCTTTCAAGGAGGATATATATAATACTATACTGTAAGATCTTCTAACAGCCTACAAGGATTTCCTATGTGAATGTATAACACAGGTTAAACAACTTACATTATCTTGATCAACTTCTCTAATAATATCTTCAAGAAAAGCATCAGTCATGTTATGTTCTGCACAAGCTTGTTGAAGTTCATCAACTGTAATGTAGCCACTACCATCCTTGTCAAAATATTGGAATGCTGCAATAAGATGTTCTTCACGCTCTAGTTTGTTGAGATGAAATGTAGCAGCAATAAACTCCCCATAATCTATGGTTCCACTTTTGTCCACATCAGCCTGAAACAGCTCAAACATTTTAGCTGTGAATGAAACATGTTCAAAGATTATTTAACACGAATACAGGATGTGGCTCAAAAGAAAAATGGAGTAATGCTTGTAAAAGATGACTGAATAGTCCCTGGTTTTCACTAATTTGATGCCTAATGTCAAACCCTGGCTTTTGCATATAAGGAAATTTAAAACATTATATTTAAAAATAATAACTAAATAAAATACGAAGTACAAACACAAAATACAAAAAAGAAACTTTTCGCAGAACCAACAACCTACCGCTTCCATAAGATCACGTATTTCTATATCCTTAAGGGTAGACCCATATCTTCTTAGACCAGCTTTGAGTTCATCGAAAGTGATTGCACCACTGTTATCAGTATCCATAGCCTGAAACATTTCTCTCAAACCAGCAATCTCCTCTTCAGATAGACTTTCAGCAATCACCTAAAAAATTAGTATAATAAGCAATTATAACTAAGGTTACATAGTTTCGGACAAGCAAAAGGATAATAGATGAAGGAGAAGTGAAAACAAAGAGCAAGTGTGGAAGCTCAATAAAGTGAGGTTCATTTGGCATCCAAGAAGTGCTTGACTCCACAAAGACAACAATAGCATTTTGCATATCATGCATGGAATCCATTATCTTTTTCATAACAATGTATGAGCTACATTCATACATAATCTATATACATTCATCAATTAGCTTCACTTACTCGCAGAGCCATCTTCTTTAGCTTATTCATTGCAGAAAACTGTTTGAGACGAGAAAGAACAGCAGGGTCCAGTGATCTGTCAGGGGCAACTCCATTCTCACATATCCAAGGATGACCTAAACAGGCAAATGACACAAGTAACATGTCAGACAACACATTGAAACACAATATTTTGAATATTTACAAAATTTAATCCTTAAGGAAGTTAAGCTGGAATTTGCTTTTGAGGAAACATCAAATCCAGCTAACTATTAATTTAGATAGGACTATTTCTTCCTGGGTGAGTCTGCTATAGATGTGGCAACGGCCACAACGCCAGTGAGACTTTAATCACCTATTGCATCTTTAATAATGAAGATAACTTTGAATGTATGAGTAGCACAGGAAAAGTCAATTTCTAATGCTCAGTCCCTCAATTACATCTATAATAACATCCACTGAGTAACCACAACGACTTAGCTACTAGTCCAAAAGGGCAAAACAACTATTCTTTTGATATGAGGGTGGTCCTTGCTCATAGTAAGTATAGTAAAAAAAAAGGAAGAACATACATAACACTTGATGAGCAGTCAACCGTTCTGAAGGCTGAGAACACAGCATCTTTCTAATCAGATCTTTTCCACTGTCAGATATTAGAGGCCAAGGATCTGAGTCAAAATCTATATGTCCCTTCAATACTGCATCAAATATACCCTGCTGGGTCTCTGAACTCCAAAAGGACAAAACTTTCAGTGATGAAACAGATGAAAGACAGGAAATCAAAAGAGTGTAGGCAGTAAGATATACCTGCCCAAAATGGCGGCACGCCACTAAGCAATATGTACAGTATGACACCAGCTGTCCACACATCTGCTTCAGGCCCATAATGCTTGAGGAGAACCTCAGGAGCAACATAGTATGGGCTGCCGACTACATCAGTGAAAACTTGACCTGAGGCAAAAGGTTAAATGAAGATTTAAACAACACTAATTAGTATTAAATGGCGTTCCCTAAAATCCTAAAGGGAATACAAATGTATTTCAATCAAATATTGTAATGTTGTTCTTAAAAGAAGATATAAAGAGAAAATCAGAGTTGTTTGTTACCGACCGGGTTTGAAGAATACAGAGAGGCCAAAGTCAATTGCTTTAAGAGAGAAATCATCATCTTTGTTGACCAAGAGAAAGTTTTCAGGCTTGAGATCTCTATGCATGACCCCAAGGGAATGGCAAGCCTCAACAACCCCAACAATAATTTTGGTCAACTCCGCGGCCTTCCTCTCGGTATAGTGGCCCCTCTGGATGATGCGATCAAACAACTCACCCCCGGAACAAAGCTCCATGACAATATGAACATAGAGAGGATCCTCATAAGCACCCTTGATGGTGACAATGTTCTTGTGACCAGCTAAATGATGCATTATCTGAATTTCCCTCCTAACGTCCTCGACGTCCTCCTTGGAAATCAACTTCCTTTTGGAGATGGATTTGCAGGCATATTCAATGGAGGTAGAATTCTCGGTGCATAAATAAGTGGTGCCAAATTGGCCCTGTCCCAATTTACGACCAAGAGTGTATAGATCACGAATGTTGGGAGTCTTATGGCCTAGGACATAATAGGCTTGGTTGTCGAGGCCTCGGCGCATGATGGCTTCTCTCTTGGCGTTGAAGGGAAGATTGTTATTGTTGTTGTTGTTGTTGTTGTTGTTGTTGTTGTTGTTGTTGTTGTTGTCGTTGTCGTCTTGCTGCTTGGTTGAGGAGGGATCAGAATGGGTGGTGGAGCGCTTGGAATGGTCTTCGGGCTGGCTGAAGCCCTGAATATATTTCCCTTTCAAAGATCCGCGGCATGTGTTGCCCATCAAACAAACCAATTTATATTATATATTCATCCAACGATCTCCTCTCATCAGCTTCTTCCCCTCTGCTCTGCTCTCTCTCTCTCTCTCTCTCTGTTGCGCTCACCTCACAAACAAATCAATCCAAAAAAACTATTCATTCATTTCTTTCACATCACATCATCTAATCTATAATCTTTCAACAGCCACCCAGACCCAGAAGAAAAGAATACAATACAATAATAAACAATTACGAAATAAGCGTACCAGAAGTGAAGGTGAACGACGAATGGAAAGAGGATAATTTTCGCTTCTTTCTTCTCCGACAGATCTCCACAAAATTAGTTTCGAAAAATATTTCTATTTTTTATTTCTGGTTAATTTTAGGATGATTGGATTGATGATGGTATTGTAATTTTTGTATTGGCTCCTGCCGAGAAACATCGGAGGTCAGTGCTGACCAGCTACGCCCACTTCTCTCTCTCTGTAGAATTTTCAATTAAATATCACGCGGCTTTCTTTTTCATTTCCTTTCTTTTTTGTTTTTGGTTCAATTCAATGCATCGGAGATCAAATGGGCCCAAAACAAGAAACCGAATCATAATCAAAGCTTTAGTCAAAACTTACCTTTTGCATTCCTATTTTACTAACTACACCGTCCTTCTAAAAATTCTAAATTTTATTTCCAAAAGCACCTATGAGTATTTTAAAAGGTAAAAAACCATTCTTCACCAAATTTTTTTCTCAGATTACAGCACCACTCCTTATTTTAATGCATAACTGAGAGATTAAAAGCAGGACGATTTTTAAAATAAAAAAAAATGAACACTGTTCTATTTACCAGAATTGTGAATATATTTAATTCAAAATATATTTAGTAAATATCAATCTATATGTTAACGTGATATTTAAAGTTATTGCAGCCCAGTAAAGGAAAATGTTTCTCATTTTCATATTGATTAGTTAGCACGTTGACTTTAGGAGATACAACAGTCATCGATGTTAGATATTGTTCTAAAATCGTGGAATCTATTTTTGCACAACTATACAATTTACATTTACATCTTAGAAAGGAAAAAATTTCTCAAAATATTCTAAAATGTAATTTTACACTCTATACAAATTTTATACGTTTTTAGTATTTATATTTATTAAAAGTGATGTATCTTTAATTTCTCATTGAAGACTAAAAACACATGTTTTTTTATAAATGGTGAAGACTAAAAACAAAAAAAATTCATAAGGACTAAAATTAGCATTTCAATACATTTTAAGACACTAACAACTTATTTTAACTCTTTCAAAAAAATATTAGATTGAGAGAGAACACTAACCAATGACTCATTCCAACAGGACATGAGCACCATTGAATTCTCAAACGAATTTCATTCATTTAAGAACAAGATATGCTTTATAAATCTCAAGTGTTTATACTAAAAAAAACATCATGAAAGTTAGCACTACCATAGGTTTGACAAACCTCTAATGTCCATACTTAAAGGACATGCACATAAATATCAAAAAGACTTTATTAGAATTATAATGTGGCCAATGTAAAGGCAAGGTATAAAAAGAGATAGCGAGCTAGAGAGAATAGAGGAGAAATAAGGAAAATAAACTATAAATAACCTAGAGAAACAAATACCAAAAATTAAACATAATTCAAACTTACCTTTGTATTTTCAAAAAGATGATTGTGTTGTTGTTAAGGGGGTAGATTGTGTGGTGATGTATGTGTGGCACGAGAGATGATATAGCTGGGTTATCTAACGTGTTCTTAGCATTATTGCTCTTAAATGAGGCATAACCTGGGTTGACTTTGCATTACGTAATTGTTTTGCTACTATGTATTCTCTCTTGGGTACTCCTAGTACCCAATTATATATATATACTTTAACCAATTCTGGCACCAACTAAGCATCAACCTACAAATATTTGCCAAGTACAAAATGGAAGAGAGAGAACATATCCCATGAATTCGGCCAATTTTGTTTTTAAAATTTGACATTTAATCAATAGAATAATAAAAAGCGTTTAGTAACAACACTCATTGTGAATGGCGATTCTTTGACATGTAAGCAAATTTGGATGAGATTGTAAAGAAAAAGGGAGCCACAGCCACGGGAGTCACGCATTCACTTATATTCTACCTTTTAGCTTAGCCGGCAGATAGGAATAGGATCGCTTACATCATTTTTCTTGTTTTGTCGAGTCGAGGTAGTTGTAGTAGACTTGTTATATATTAGTATATACTAATACTATGCCGCTATGCTAGCTACACCCAGTATCAATCAGTTCAGTGAATAATTTTAGAAAGGAAAGATCACCCTCCTGGCCTGGCCCCAACTTTATTATTATACTTTTGTTCTATGTCCTTTTATGCATTATATTATACTTGAAAGTTGAAACTTCCAACTCAAACTGATTTTATTAGGAGAGATGAAGATGTCTTTACGTTCTGGATCCGATCTGTGAACTGTGATCCATCGTCAATCTTTCAGTAACAAACATGAGCGGAGCTGTTCTTGTTGCTGTGGCTGCTGCTATCGGCAACTTGCTGCAAGGATGGGATAATGCCACCATTGCAGGTCATATTTTTATTCGGTTAGCCAATTAAGATAACATTCAACCAAGTCTAATTGGCTTTCTATGCTATGCAGGATCTATTTTGTACATAAAGAGGGAGTTTAATTTACAAAGTGAACCCACAATAGAAGGTCTAATTGTGGCCATGTCACTTATTGGAGCCACTGTCGTTACGACATGCTCTGGACCCTTATCAGACTTGCTAGGCCGGCGTCCTATGTTGATCATCTCCTCTATCCTTTATTTTGTTGGTTCTCTGGTCATGCTATGGTCTCCAAATGTTTATATTCTCCTCTTTGCAAGGCTTTTAGATGGATTAGGCATTGGTTTGGCGGTCACCTTGGTACCTCTTTACATATCCGAGACAGCTCCACCTGAGATTAGGGGATTACTAAATACTCTTCCGCAGTTCACTGGTTCTGCTGGAATGTTCTTTTCCTACTGTATGGTCTTTGCTATATCACTCACCAAGGCCCCAAACTGGAGACTCATGTTAGGTGTTCTTTCAATTCCCTCTCTCATTTATTTTGCACTCACACTATTCTTCTTGCCTGAATCTCCAAGATGGCTTGTCAGCAAAGGCCGGATGCTAGAGGCCAAGAAGGTTTTGCAACGACTTCGCGGCAGACAAGATGTCGCTGGTTAGTTATGCATTTATTTTATTTGATTTCATCAGTTCTTGTTTACTTGCTTTTGATTTGGATGGTAATTGTTCTTGGATATGATCAGGTGAGATGGCTTTACTAGTTGAGGGTCTTGGAGTTGGGGGTGATACCGTTATAGAAGAGTACATAATTGGTCCAGCCAATGAATTCAGTGATGCAGAGCAGATCAAATTGTATGGGACAGCAGAAGGTCAATCCTGGATTGCCAAACCTGTCACTGGACAAAGTTCCATTGGCCTTGTATCTCGGAAGGGAAGCATGGCAAATCAAAGTGCTCTAGTGGACCCTCTAGTGAAGCTCTTTGGTAGTGTCCATGAGAAGCTCCCAGAAACAGGAAGCACACTTTTCCCACACTTTGGAAGCATGTTTAGTGTTGGGGGAAATCAACCTAGGAATGAAGATTGGGATGAAGAAAGCATTGCCAGAGAGGGAGATGATTATGTATCTGATGCTGCTGACACCGACGATTCTGATGACAATTTGCAGAGTCCATTGATCTCACGTCAAGCAACAAGTGCGGAAAGGGACATGCCTGCTCCTGCCCAGGGAAGCATGAGGCAAGGTAGTCTTTTGCAAGGAGAACCTGCTGGAAACTCAGGGATTGGTGGTGGATGGCAGCTAGCATGGAAATGGTCTGAAACAGAAGGTGTTTTCAAGAGAATATATTTGCACCAAGAAGGTGGTCCTGGATCTAGACGTGGGTCCATCATTTCACTTCCAGGCTGTGATGCGCCGACACTAACAGATGGTGAGATTGTCCAGGCTGCCGCTCTAGTGAGTCAATCAGCCCTTTACAACAAGGAGCTTATGCATCAGCAGCCAGTTGGACCAGCCATGATTCATCCATCCCAAACAGCTGCAAAAGGGCCGAGTTGGAGTGACCTTTTAGAGCCTGGAGTGAAGCATGCACTGATTGTGGGGGTGGGGATTCAAATTCTTCAACAGGTAATGACATTTTTTAAAACTTCTGTTAATCTAACTTCGGTGAAATTGTCAGAAAACTATTTAGACATATTAGGATATATTTTTTAAATCTCAACTCATTCAGTAGGTGATTTATTCACTAACCAATCATTAACCCATTGTACCTAGTAAAAAGCTATGTCTGACTGTCATCTAACTCCTCTTTAAACATCGCAGTTCTCTGGTATAAATGTGGTGCTCTACTATACACCTCAAATTCTTGAGCAGGCAGGTGTTGGTTATCTTCTTTCAAACCTGGGCCTCGGTTCTACTTCTGCGTCTTTTCTTATCAGCAGCGTGACAACCTTGTTGATGTTACCCTGTATAGCTGTGGCCATGAGGCTCATGGATATATCTGGCAGAAGGTATGCATCTTTCTCTTATCATTTATTGTTGGCTTCTACTTAAATGGCAAGATTTGTTTCAATAGGTGGATGTATCCTGGAGATGATTTTCTCATGGTCATACTGTTTCCATTGCATATTTTCCCTGTATGTTCTTTGCTAGAAAATTTTGCAATTTAAAGTGGTATTTCAATAACAAATTGGGTTTGAAATTACTACTATTGCAAAGTGCCCTCAAACTAGAGGAAAATGACATCAAACAGATCAACGATTCTATATGATCAGTAAATGAGCTGAAACTAAGTTTGTTGTAGATGAGATTGCTGAGGTGAATGAGCTGACAAAGAAAGGACAAGATTAGGATTTAGGAATGTTTTTATATCCAATGGAATGTTGAAGTTAGCATCTATAGATAGGATAATGGAAACTCGTCTAGTTTGTGCGAAGATCAATGAAGGATCCAATGAGAAAAGTTGATCGAATTGAAGTGCTCTAATTAAAAGACAAAGTAAAACTTAGGAAAACATTAGGAGAAGCCATTAGAAAAAAAGCAGATTGCTCTACATTTCTTTTTTTTAGTTTTGGTTTTTGATTTAGCTCAGTGGTGTTGAATGATCCATGTACATTGACTCCACCTAGTGAATATGGCTTGGTTGTGGTGGAGACGGTGTTTTGTTTTGTTTTCTGTTTTTTGTTTGTAAGTTCCTATATGAAAGTATTTGAGATAATTCTGGAAATTGTAAACTTTATAATTTGGAAAGTATTTGAAGATTCAGAACTTAAATATTTGATATTTGTGAGTTATCTTCTCCTTGTGTTGCTTTTTTTAACCCCTTGTGTATATTTCTTCATTGCTTGTTTTTGTTCATTCAATCTGCAGTACTCATTGGTGACATTTTTCTATTTTTATTTATCTATTCAGAACCTTGCTGCTGACTACAATCCCCGTCTTGATAGTATCACTTCTCATATTAGTAATAGGGAGTCTTGTGGAATTGGACAGTACTATAAATGCTTTTTATTCTCACTTCGAGTGTTATTGTCTACTTCTGTTGTTTCGTCATGGGCTTTGGGCCAATTCCTAATATCCTTTGTTCAGAGATCTTCCCTACTCGAGTTCGTGGTCTATGCATAGCTATATGTGCTCTTACATTTTGGATATGTGACATCATAGTCACCTACTCGCTCCCAGTTATGCTTAATTCTGTGGGCCTTGGTGGTGTCTTTGGTATGTATGCGGTTGTGTGCATCATAGCTTGGGTGTTTGTCTTCTTAAAAGTTCCAGAAACCAAGGGCATGCCACTGGAAGTTATCATTGAGTTCTTCTCTGTCGGGGCAAAGCAAGCTCAAGTTGCCAATAATACCTGACTTTACAAACGACCCATTGGATTTTTTTTAATATAAAATCATTTTGAATCTATGGATTTCTTGTTTTGTTTCCTCTTTAGGCACCTTCATCGTGGGTTGGGATCTGGGATTTGAGAAATGAGAAAGTCCAAGGAAACTCGTTAGCCAATAAAATTATAAGCATCTACTATAACATTCGAATTTGATTTCATAACCCTTATTTCTTGACTTTATAAAATGTTATTTACTTTTTTTATTTTTTTAATAATACTTATTTTAGTCCTTGGCGTTAGTGCAAAATATTATGAAGAAAAGATTAAAATATAGCATTTTATAAAATTATAGTTTCGTGAAGTTAAATTATAGACATTTATAACGTAAGGAAGTAAAACGAGGGTTTATACATAGAAATTATATAAACGTTCATTTTTAAATCTTGTTTTATGCGGCAGAGATGTTAGGGAAAGTAGGAATTTTTGGGATAACAAAATAGGAATGAAAATTTTAGGTGAGTAGTGTCTACCATAGAAATTACAGTCAATGTTAAATCCTTTTTATAAGAAAGGTAGTATTTTTTTCCTTAATTATAAAAAACATTTTCTTTTGACAAAATTATAAAAAAAACATATAATCACTTAAAAAAATGTATTAATGACTAATTTTATTTTATATTTTTGATTTATTGTGAAATGAAGACCACTTTTTTTATTATAAATCATATTATTATATCTAACTAACTACTACTTAAATAAGTTAATTTCACGAGTATTTTTTTTAAATTGAATTGATGTCAATATTAATTAAAATTATTTAATTTAATTATTTTATTGATCTTCATAAATTGGATAATTGTTTTTTATATATAAATAAACTTGGTATTTGTTTATATATATATATATAAATAAGACCGAAAGTAATATTATGTAAAATTGTGTTAAGCATTATAAATGTTATGAATATGTTATTATTTTAATGAATTTTAGACACACAGCCAAACTAAGCATCAAACCTATCTTGACACGAAACACCAAGCTAATTAAGCACAAGGCAGACTTGATATCAACCACCGAGCCAAACTTGACACTGAACATTTAACCAAAGTAAGCATCGGGCAAAACTTGACATTGGGCATCTTGCCAAACTAAGCACCAGATCAAACTACATTGAGCACCTAACCAAACTAAGCATCAGACTAAACTAGACACTAGACGCCTAGCCAAACTGAGGATCAAACCAAACATGATACTGAACATCTAGCCAAACTAAGTATTGGACTACACTTGATATCAAGCATCGAGCCAAACTAAGCAGCCTTATTCTTTCTACATTTAGTAAATTTCTTCTGCATCCAACACATTTTAAAATTTTCAACTTTATTCTTTTTTATTTTTTCTTCCCTAAGACCTCCTATGGAGCCATGTATACTTACGGATTGTTAAAAATATATTTTAACTTTCACATATTAATAACAATACTCTAACCAACTATACTAATATGTCAATTATATTAAAAAATAATTAATGTCAATATATATAACATTAAAATTTCTAATGTATATTTAATACATATATAAATTTTGTAACAATTAATTTTGATCTAATAATATATTTTTTTATATACATAATTTTTTATTAAATCTATATGTAAACTTATATTGATCCATATGAAACTTACGGATTGTCAAATAAGTCTCTTATGGATCCGTATGAGACTTATGGATCATATGGATTGTGAATCCATATAAGTTATATGTAAGAATATTTTTTATTTTTTCCTCTTATTGCTAAGTATATTGGAAAAAATGTTGGATGCAAGAAAAAAAAATCCCCACTAAGCATCAGACCACTTGACACCAAACACCTAGCCTGATGAAAAGATTTAATAGTTAATAAAATTTAAAATGGAATTATTATAAAAAAAAAGTATTACTGATTATAATTTAATTTTGATATGTTATCAACATTATTTTTTATAGTGTTATTGTTATACTAATAACAAAATTTGATTTTTGCATTTAGTTATTTCAAAGTTACATGTTTCTAATTTGACTGCAGAAGACGGTATAAAGCATGTTACGTAACGTCAAAATTAAATTGTACTGTATTACACATGCTTATAGTTGTGTAAACATGTACGATAAATATAAAATAGTTTTAAATATGAGGGAAAAAGCCATAAAAAAAATTTAAAATAAAATCGTATGTGTTTATATAGTTGTTTTAGACTGTACATCTAGTATTCGACCCTTCAAATATTATGGTGTTTTATTTTCATTTTTGTTACCAAATTGATTTCTAGTATTTGGAAACACTTTATTTGAGGAAAAAAAAATCGAAAGTTTTTCCGTGATGTAAGAAAATTCTTGAAAACTAGTTATGATACTAATCCTTTATTTCTTTGTTGTCAAATTAATTTCATAAAAAATTAAAATAATCACTAAATTTGGTGTTATTAATTTAACCATTTGAAAAAAAAAGAAGTGATATTTTAAATTTCTAAGTAATTTGATAGTAATTTATTTATGCAATAATATTATAATTTTGTAAAAGTCCAATTTAGTAAAAACAAATTAAGGATTAATGTGATGACTACTTATTCGTTAGAAGATGACCTAGTTTAACAAAGATAAAATTAGATAATGTTTACATATATACCTTTTTCCTTCCTTCAAAGTTCAAATACAGTAAGTTCAACAAAATCTTTAATACAAACAAGGGCAGGAAAAAGTGCACAGATTCTTTTTCAAACTTATTCAAAGAAAACAGGAGAAAGGAAAACGCGGTAATAAATAAACAATGATCGATCTTCAGTTCATCATAAAGCAATGGTTCTTTGAGCAACCATACATATATCCTAGGAACGAGCTTTCGAATTGAAATCCGTGATGAAAGCCTCCATCCACATAAACTCTTAGACTTTAACCAAGAAAGAATTAGAAAACATTGACAGTGAAATGATAAAGAGAAATATTAAGGAACAATACATGCTATTCAAAAGCTAAGATTAACTAGCATAATGAAACAAGAAAATACTAAAAATGACTTCTTTTTGAGCTTTGTCAACTCAAGTAGCAAGATAAAAATATGATAAAAACAAAGCAAAGAAAATCTAAAACATGCTTCAGAGTTCACCATAACACTGACCTGATCTAGGTCTTTCATAATTATTCATCTATTTAAATTTCCACCACCCAAACAGAGCTCCCAGCTTGGGTTTAATGTTTCTCTTGTTATTCAGACCTCCACACTAGAATGCTGCTTCATTGATCAGATCAAATTTCAAATACATGTGACCGGTCAGCACTTAGAGTGTTACGAGCAAGTTGGAAGAAATCCGGTTCTTGAAATCTACAAGCCTCTCTGGCAAGCATAATAAATTAGAATTCAGTAGCTGATACAAAATTGTCAACCAACCATGTTGTTTGTTAAAAACATTTATACAAATAAGAAAAGGCCGTGAGATGCATTTAATTAGAAAATCACAATCAATTTCAAGAAGCTTAGAAAAGAAATGAATGGGGGCGAGTTGAGAAGAAAGAAGTAATAATGAATATATAAAGGTAGACCTTGTGAAATCCTAAGGCTAGTTAAAAAAGTAGCAATAAACTGAGAAGATTAGAAATAGAAAAGGCCTTGGTTGTCGTATGAATCTCGGTAGGAGAAAAGTGAAGATTGGGCAAAATCATAGCCTTAGGAAAGTAAAAGTATAAACACAAGCGGTAGAGAAGTGAAGCGTACCATAGAGATAGAGAAGAGAAGGTTCAATTTGGAATGCGTCTAGCACCAAGGCGATCAAGCTGCTTGACATTTGCAGAAGCCTTCAAATTGCCAACATGGAGAAAAGCGTCAATCATGTGTTTGGCAATGAGGTGTCCAGTTTGCTCGTCGTCAATGACGGCGACGGCGGTAGGGCCGGCGCCGCTGATGGTACAGCCAAAAGCACCGGCCTGAATGGCAGCCCTCTTGACAGCCTCCATGCCAGGAATCAAGGGGGCACGCCTTGGCTCAACGATCTTGTCAGAGGACAATGCCTTCCCCAACCCAACCACGTCGCCCTGCAGCACCGACGCCACCAGAGCACCTGCCTGGCTGCAGTTCCACACGTGGTGCGGCATCCCGATCTCCGTAGGCAGCGCTGCCCGCATCTTCTTCGTCGGGGCCTCGAACTCAGGCGTCACCAGCACGAAATACAGCTCCTTCTCTGCCGGAAACTTCAACGGCATCAACTCCAGCGGCGAGTAGCTCCCGATCAGCACAAAACCCCCCATTATCGATGGCGCCACGTTGTCCGCGTGATACCCCGACACCTTCTCTTCCGATTTCAGTGATGCCAGAACCAGCTCCTCCACGCTTAATTTCTTCCCAAACAGCTCGTTCACCGCCACGGCGGCCGCGGCGGCGCTGGCGGCGCTGGATCCCAGACCGCTTCCCAAAGGCAGGCCCTTCTCCAGGGAGAGGGAGAGGCCGACGGATCGAATGGAGAGCATTTTCATGACTTCAATGGCGGCGATGCCGGCGCAGTTCCAGAGAGGGTTTTTGCTGAGCTTGTTTGGGGCGTGGCCGCTGATGTCGGATATGCATATCTCGCCAGGGTGAACCTGTGGGTCAACCTTCACCGACACAATGTCTCCGAGTCCGTCCACGGCGCAGCCTAGGAAGTCGAAGCCTGGACCTAGATTCGCCACCGTGGCGGGAGCAAACGCTTTCACCAGCGTCGTTACAGGTTCGGGCTCCCTTCGAATATTGACCGACACGCTGCTGCTGCATCTGATTCTGATTCTGAATCTGGCCCTGCCTTTCAAACTCGCCGTAGACGGACACAGGAAGCACGTCGACGTCGCCATCTCCACTCTTGCTGGTTTGTCTCTCTTCCAAATTAAAAGCAGCAGAGTATCAATATTATAATCCTACCAACTACGATTCAGTATTTCAATTAAATTTAAAATTCCCTTTCTTACTTTGTTTGGGTCTTTGCCAAGCCCAACCAAAACAAAAAATGTTGGTACTTTGATTGGGAGCCCATAGTTTTGCTGAAGCTTTCTAAAATTTAGAATTTTAAAGAAATATGGCGAATGTTTTATTTTAAAATTAAGTTAGTAACATAATTTAATATTTTTTTACTCAACTTAAAATTATTTCAAATAAGTATTAATCCTAAAACCAAAATCAATTTTTTAACCTAATATCAGTTAATAAGTATTTTAAGGTAATTTTGAATGATATAAGGTAGATCCAAATACATTCTTTTTTTCTTTTCAAAAACTAATTTTTATCTGTCCATTTTTTTAAAACATAAACTTAGGATGATATTAATTATTATTATCTTATTAATTATACTCTTACCTTTATTTTTTTATTTTATTTTATCCATTTATCATAAAATAATCTAACCTATCAATTCAATTAATATGTTACATCATCATTCTAATCAGTATTGATGAACATATCACACTTTTCAATTAATATATTTAATGTTTAAGCAAAAAAAAAATATTAAAATGAAATATTTTGAAAACATAAACAAAAATGAAACTTTTAAAATTTAATATAAAAAAAACATAAATAACCAAAAAGTATCATTTAGCTTTTATTCATTGAAAAAATATTGCTATAGTATGTAACCCCTAAAATCAAGTTGTGTAAATATGCATGATTAAACGACCACGTTTAGTTATAAATATTATAAATGTTTCACACTAGCTTGAACCTAGATGCAAGTAAATAATCTGTAATAGTACTAAATTAATTATCAGTGCTTATATATCTTGACCAGAAGCAAGCAGAAGTTTTTGCTTCAACATTAGATGAGTGAGGTCACTTAGGATATCCCCTTCAGAAATACAAATATGAAGAAAATTTCTACAAAAGAGAGAACGGCATATATATATATATATATATAGTCTAACCACAAGGTCAAGGAGCCTCTTGGGAAATGTCCTCTTGTACTCTCTTGGATATGCTCCTCAAACGATTTGATGAGATATAGTCGAGTTTTCTTTTTAACTTGGGTGAGACGTCTTCTTTTTCGTCAACAAAATGTAGAAATGTCTGGATGCGAGCAGAACGTGAGCTGCAACGATTAGAAGGACCAACTTTTTGAGGGGATTTTTTATTGAATTGCCGTACCATCGATAAAAAATAGATAAGAAGCGCCAGGAAACATGTTATTCCACATATTAGAAACAGGCCCCGGAAGCTATTTAATTTAAGCTGTTCATCCTCAGTACTGTGAAAACCACAAGCCTTTTCTGAAAGCCACTTTTCATGGATCCTTTGAAGTTCACCATTCTCAGATAGGGTTAGAATCGCAGTTGACATATCAATTGCAAGAGGAGAGTCTCTCGGGAATGCCTGCGGTGACACCCAAGAAATTAATCAAAGACAAGTAGTAACATAAAGATTTACAAGTACATGAATTGCAGTTGAGAATCATCTAGGATCGAGTAATACTGAACTTGAGCAAAATTCGTGCTCAACTACCATCAACATATATAGTGTTCAGTGTTTCATTCAAAGAAGCTAAAGGGAAGCGAAGTTGTGATTTCTTGCCTCCCAATTTATAAAATTTCATACCTTCTAACATTATGTTTTGCTTTTTGCATTAGTTAGTTAGTGCAACAAAGTACATAAAAGACTACACCCTGAGAAAAGTACCAGTAAGTAATTCTAAAAAACACTCACAAATCCCCATCCACTTTTGGTGAACTCTTGGCCCCTAATTGAGAATTGGCAGTGGTTTGAAAGGAAGAGTTCTACATAGGGTCGTTCATCCACCACAGCTGCAACAGTTCCGCTTTCAAGGGCAACAGCATATTCTTCTGGTGAGCCAAGAGGAACAAGTCTATGTTTGGGGATGTTGAGTTGCTCAGTGAGATAGTTTGCAGCAAATGAGCCTACTTGGAATCCTATACGATCACTGCTGGATATCAAGCTATCAATTCCTGTTATGGGTGAGGACAGCTGTTGCACAGTGAGAATTGATGTCAAGCTTGCAGTGTAGCTTGAATTGATTATCAGAACCACAAAAAGCCAGATTATCAACACCACTCGACCAAGTGGACTAACTGTGTTTTCTCCTGAAACAATAATAAAGAAGCTTATCTGTTTCTAGTCACAAACATGAATAGGACATGAAATGTCAAAATGGGTGGACAACTTACTGTGCGCAAAGAACATGGTTGAGAAACTAAACCTGCAACAGCATACACAGATGAGTTATGACTAGACTAGCTATGTGCACAAGCTACAAGATTACTTACCAAAGAACTGTAACTATCTGTTCCCTCGGTGACCCCCGAAACTCATCGTTTGTTCTATGTTCAAGAATCCACACCACTGCTCCAACAAAAAGGAAAAAAAATGCAGTGACACCCCACATCTGTGGAGTAAATGGTCGCAAGAAAGCCCAAGCATTTGACTTCAATTTTTTTACTGGAGCAACCACAACTAGCCCCGACTCTATATATGGTTGAGTAAAATCCACAATCTTTGTTCGGTCAGTGACAATCGCAATGTCACCTACAGCAGCATCAAAAACCTGTAGATGCAAGCGCAAAAAAATTGATATATAAAAGCAAGATATTACTACATTATGTTTGTTCTCTATAGTGAGTATTACTTACATCAGAAGTAATCATGTTGACAAGATTGTAGTAGCTTGGGTTATTGTGTCCATCTCCAAACAGAATGAACTTGTATTGAACTGCATAGGGAAGCAATTTAATGGCAGCTAGGAATATATCTATGCAATATCCTTGAACTGCATTGGTGCCATTTATTTGGGAGACCATGTCTTGATAGCTAACTCTGTTGGGAATTCCAATTCTCAGTTGCCTCCCATTATTTGGGAAAACCCATCCACGAGGCTTTTCTGTTGTATTTCCAGGCCATATGACACGGTTTAGATGCTGGCTTGAAATTGAACGATTGGCAGGCTCTGCGTGAAGTTTCTCAGGGGTTATTACAGAGAGGCCAGAGTAATTAGACCAGTAGCCGACTCTCCTATAACCAGTAGCAATTACATTAAGAATGTCATATGATGGATTTAGAGGAGATCTATCTGAACCAAATTGAATAGGTCCAGTCAATCCAGTCATGTTAATGCGCAATATGTTATCAAGTAACTCCTTCCCTCCATCAAAAACGCTCAAAGCACCGAAATCCAGAGTCTCTTCCCTCGTACCACTTAAATTTGTATTGTTAGAGAAGGAAATGGTACCATTCCGATCAAAAAACAATTTGAGTGCCTCAGCAATCATCCAAACAGAATCATATGCATAGAGGCCGTATGGATTTAACCCAATTGAGCCATTACTGATGTGTTTCCACCTTGAGATAAATGCCTGTTTTTTTCTGGAATGAGGGGTGTGAGGGCGAAAGGTAATAACTCCTTGAATTGAGTTACAAGTATTTGAAGGTAGTGAAGTAGTTGAGTCTAAAACAGTTGATAACCAAGCAGTAGCTATCCAGACATACCCTTTGGACATCATTCCTAGCTTTTGAGCCACCTCAAAAACCAAGAGACCAGTTTGCGCGAAGGTGTTTAAGACGATAACTCGAGACTCCATACTCTTGATCTTCACTAACTGACCAGTAACATGGGATGGAGTGGCGGTCGGATCAGGAGGCAGTGCTGCTTTGTAAGACAACTTACAGCGTCTCTCAGCAAGTTTATCCCCCAAAACCGTTATCCCATTCCGACTCTGATCATCGTCGCTGAACACTGCTATGACTTCTCTCCAACCGAAATAGCTAATGAGGTCGGCAACGGCATTCATGTGGAAGTGATCGGAGGGTGCTGTTTGTAGAAAATAAGGATACTGGAGAGGTGTTAGGGTGGGGTCCAGAGCCGTGGAGGAGAGTAGGGGAACATGGAGCTCATTTGCAAGATGCGAAAGCACATGGGCCATTACTGAACTTTGTGGACCAATTATAGCTACTGTGTCGGTCACCAAGAACTTGAGGGCTGGAATGAATTAGGAAGGGAATGAATGAATATATATAAAATAAAACAAGCAAGCTGGAGCAGGAAGTGATACATATACATACCCCCAATAAAGCCAAGAAAACCACTGAAGTTGGAATCATGGATGGTTATGGACAATTTACGACCCCCAAGGATGCGAGGATCGGAATTCACATCTTTCTCAGCAGCTTGGATGGCAATTTTGGAAACTCGTCCGTTTATGGTTTTTAATGTGAATATGGCACCGATTTTGACGACATCATCATGTCCTCTTGATGCCCCATGTAATAGGATCAATGTTAATAATGCAACGCAAAGCAAATTCATCCAGAACCTATGATTCATAATTATATATGTAATTTAAAGGAGGTCGAGAGAGACTACAACTGCTGCTGTTTGATTTGAATGGGAAGTAGTATAGACAGAGAATATGAAGGAATGTAGAGTGAGTGGTGAAGAGATAGTGATACCTTTGATTGTAGCGGGAGACAATGAAAGCAGAAACCCGGAGGTGGAGTGGAGGTTCACGTCACGCGGGCAGAGGGCCACGTCCAGTCCAACACAGTAAGTGGGACGGTGTCTGAGTCTGAACAGCAAGGGCCATTTTGACTGACATGAATGCAAGCAGATTGTGACGTTTCATTTATCGTACTGAATTTCAACGTTTTAAGTGCTGCAGTTATGGTTATGGGATGGGACGAGGATTGTCTATGACGCACTATTCAAGTTTGTACAAGAATATATCTGTCCTTGCTATCTCGACAGCTTTCACAAATAGCATATTTGTACCACGCATGCCAATGGGTTGGACCCACTTAAATCTTTAAAGTGGACTGAACAACTTTATGATTTAGCCGTTGTCAAATGATAGAGAAATTGCAAATAAAGACTAGTATATTAATGCAATTAAACTAAACAAAAGAAACACAATTTCATAACGTATAGTAAAAGAACAAATTTTATATTAATTTTCTTGTTGGAAGTTTATACCATCTTTCCCTCTGAGTGCATGTATGTGTTGGTTTTTCAAGTGATTTTGGGTATAAGTTTCCAACTATTTGATCTTAACCCAGAAACTTTCTATTTAAAGACCAAGTTAGGTAATAATCTTTTAGTTATCTAATTTATGAGGGGATTACCCATGTACATCAATTATAAAATATGATTAACCTACGAAACTTCATATTACTGTTACCAACTTCAGCTTTTGCTCAGGGACTCCCCTACTGCTGAATTAAGCAATATCCAGTATGAAGTAATTCAAATGGCATAACTTAGTCGCTACAACCTTGGTGTTTTGTTTGAGTTTTTAGCCTCTTCTTATATACGCATCTAGGCTAAAGTATGATTTTTGTCTTAATATCTTAATCTCCTATTTTACAATATTGAGGATTTTGATCCCAAGTATCAACTGTCAATTTCTAGACATTGGCGGTTAAATTAAAAATGTTGACCATTAACTTGTTAATAATGTGGCACCTTAATATTAATTTTTTAATTAATATTTTGATTAGTATAAAATTTAATTTAATAAGAACTTAATTAAAAACTAAAATATGTAAACAATTTTTACTTCTTCAGTTTTTTTATTATGTTAATTAATTAACTAAAAACTATGCACCTTTAAATAAACAAATGAAAAATAGGCATGTCACAACAGTCAACGCTAGACATGTCAGTCAATGGCCTGAAATTGATGGTTGAGGCCTAAATTCTCAATTTAGTAAGAATTAAATATCTTTATTTTTTATAAAATATAAAAAATTAAAATTGTGAATTAAGTAAAATTAGAGGAATAAAATTATATTTTAGCCTTACATCTATAATTTGAGACTGCAGCCTCCATCGCATTTTGGTTCGAGGCTTGAAAATTTGGACTAGTCTTATAAATGCTAATTATTGAACCTCAAACAATTTCTTTGTTTGCACATTATTATATTTCTTGTTTTCTTTTAATTTTTGTAGACTCAACCATACTCTCTACTTTACTAGAATTATTTTTCAAAATAAAGAGTAGGTTAAAATTTCTTAATAACTAAGCAAACAAATAAATTCATAAACAATGACAATTTAGTTCACTGCATTTCCTTTTAATTTTAAAATACTCCACCCAAATACAACATAATTTGATCACAAATCTCTCCAATAAGAACTTACTACAAAATCAGAACCAACCCGAGTGTTCTGATGAAATTAGATTGAAGAGGAATGCTATTAATTTCAGTCACTAATAATTACGCGAAATAAGTTCAGTTAATTCACAAAAATTGTGTTAAAAAGTATATTGTTTACATTTCACTAAATTTAATTGAACAAATTAGGTTCAAGTTATACTTCAGCACATATATGAAAAAAAATCATAATACAATTCCGCTCAGTAAACAACACTCAAATCAGATAGTCATCAATACCACAATCTCTTCTACGGGACTATGGAAAATTATCAACCAACAAACCAAAAATATAGACAGGCCTTCACTTTCATTTTAAGAAGGGAAGTAAGATTGCTGGACTGGAGACAAACCTGCGCCCTTCCCCAAAGAAAAAGTGAGGAACAAGGAATACACAAGATTAAATACAAGAAATACATTACACGTAACAGGTTCCAGATAGCAAGACTGACAACCCACTCCACCAGAGGCAACAGTCGGAAAGTCTGAAAATAGAAAGAAATAATGCATCGGGTGGAATTGCTAAACTAAAAGGCACTCCAATTATCAGATCCTCGTCTTGGAGTTTGATTATCCGATGAAGTCCTAAACGGGCCAGAGCCAAAGGGATCCGAGTCATCAAAAGCTGGAAACCCATAAGCATGGTCAAAATCCACACTGTTGCGTACTGAATCATATTGTTCTGTCGTCTCCCGAGCAGGCAAAGATACACTATCATGTGTTCTGAAGGAATCAAATCTTGAGAAATCAAAAGCAGTTTCCAACCACTCTTTTGGCCTTTGCGGAGAGCTACTTGAGCTGTAAAGTGGTGTGCTTGGAACAGAATCATCAAAACCGAATCCACTGCTCCTCTGGAAGAAATCACCAGCCTGTGGTGAACCTGTTTTGATGGGGTTTAAGCCCAGTTCCCCAGAATCAAAGAAATAGTTGTTCCCAGCTCTATCAAGATCTCTCTCCTGTAAAAAGAAAATCCGGAAAGTAATGAGTAGATTGCTAGAGTATAAATATCCATTGATCAAACACGTACAAGCAACTCAGAATGTTAAATTTAAGAAATATATTACCAAGTACATTAACAGAAAGTGAGGGTTCAGTATTTTTAGTCAATCCTCAAATATATTCAATTATAAATCTTTGGGCTGGCAGATCTAGCACATTCAGACTACATTATGCTTTCTCCTCTGATCCCATCAATCCTTTGCAAACTGGCTTCCATAGTTTTTTGCAAAGAATGACACATCTATCCCTTTGATTTTAAGACACAATCATAAAATCTTATAAAAGCTCTGAATTTCTACTAGCTAAATCATCATGTCTTCATATTCAATCACAAGTATAACGTAATGTAACCATTGAAATCTCCTTAAAATCCAAGTCATATTCTCAACAACCACATGGAGGCCAACTAATGCTGGGTTCGATTGTAATCTATAAAAGGAAACAAAAGACCAGCACAATCTTCATTTATCTGGAAAAATCCTATGATAGGGTGCCACAAGAAGTCCAATGTAAAACTCTAGTGATAAGGAGTTCGTATTTTATATAATAAAATTGTAAAGGATATGTTTGAAATGGAGTTATCAAAAAAAGATTTCCTTTCAAAATAAGGTTTGCACCAAGGTCAATTTAGAGTCCAACTTTTTATCTTAGGCAATGAATAGCGAGTGAACTAATAGAGTTGTAATATAACCGTAGTCTTGCACCAAGGGTCAACTTTTCGTGCCTCTATCATGGTATTGCACATGCTTATTGGGCACAACCAAGAGTCAATGCCTCAATTATGGTAATTAGGCAATTGCTGCATATAAATATCCTTAAATATGGTAATTATGTAATTCTGAGTTACATAATTATGGAAATTAGGTAATTATTTTCTCTTTAATTAAATTATTACCCATAGACCATAGTCTATAATAATACACCCCGCTGTGTACACTAACACATGGATTCAGTTATGTCTCTTACTTTTTCTTCTTCTCAACATCAATAAACACTTTCTACAAATTATACATATAGGTCTGTTTTAAGAAAGCATTTTTTTAATAAAATAAGCAGTTTTCTTCATTTCTGATGTGTTTGTCTAAGCTACTTTTTCTTAAAATAAGCAGTTTCTGTTTTTTTTTTAAGAGGCAAATCCTATCTACTTCTTAAGAAGCGCTTTCTTTTAAATTGTTTTTTCAAGTTTAAACAAAAGGGTCCGATAAAAAAAAAAAGTTTAAACAAAAGGGCCCATAGTCCTAGTTGATGAGTGAAGAAAAGAAAGAAATATAGAAAACTTGAATTGTGGAGGAAGACCACCAAATGAAACATGATCAAGGTTTTGTCTCAAAATTCTGTTTTGAATGGGCCTATCTTAACTCCCAAAACTCTTGAAGTTACCATTGTTCAAGCCCTTGTTCTACTATGGTTGTATCTATAGTCGATATCGGATCTCAACAAAATTTGAGGTTTATTCAGTTTAAAGTTTCACAATAATGTGTTATAGATAAATTAGAAGAAATTTAGTGTATTTGAGCCTTTCTCTATATGATTTTGTCAATAATCTCGACTCTTTCCAAATATGCATACCTCAAATGATGATTTGTATTACCACATTAACTGTTCTCAATAGTGACAATTTCCTAGTATGCATCTTTCCAGTAATATTTTTCTTCATAGGCTATGTAACATCTTGACTAACTTTTCCAGATGAGCATCATTCTAACAATCTAATCACTATGTCGTCTTTATTAATGCTCTTTTTTGGTCAAATGTATTTAAGTCATTGTTTGGGAACCCAAATAACATTGTGTGCTTTGGTGAGCCTATCAAAGTTTCGAGATGACGACATACTAATCTTCAACTAGGGGGAGTGTTAGAATATTAGGATTATCATTATTGTGTAAAGAGTCTTGCCATGTTACTTATACAACATTTGTTACTTACTTGAATATTAGTATTCATTGTTGTATTAGACTATAGTGTTGGGTTAGCGTTTTCAAAATATTACAACATCTCAATTCAGTTAGTTACATATACTCCATATTTGTCTCTTTTCCATTCAGTCCCTATAATTTCGACAACCACCACTGGTCATGACAAGGAAGAATAGTGCAGGTGAAATTTAAACACACACACACACATATATATATAACTGGCAAACACGTGTTTTGAAATAAAAATTAATTTGGCCAAGACAATACTTTAAGGTGTGAGAATTGGCATACCTCCTTAGTGAAGCTACTAGCATTGAATCCCCAAACTGAATCAATATCATCATTTGTGTCAAAGGTTCCCCAATTTGGTTCATCAAAAATTTTGTCTCCAGAAAACACAGACTTGACACCACCATGATCACTACATATGCAAGATTATATGTAAATTATTTTGCATCATCAAGAGATCCATAACATGTGAAAATATGAAACAAAGTATACATTGGTATCTATTGACACTGATGTATGTCAAAATCAATTTCAAACCAAATTTGGAAATTAAAGTCTGTATCATGCACTAGAAATGTTCCTAGGACGGGTTGAAACAGGTTTAGCTTGATCCCTACCTAGTTAAAAATTTTAATAGGGTCATTTGATAGAAGCTGAATGTGTGTATGCTGATGATAGCATCACCATTCAAATATGACTAGTATAAAAAAATATGATAGTCCTAAATCTATAAAGTGATGATATACAACAATTTGTGACTCTGTTAAACGTGTCATATGAGAGATGACAGTTATGAATGACTCTTGAAAACTTGCTATCCGTGGGTCTCTAACACACACCCTCACATAAAAGCCCTTTGAGTTGAAGCATGGAAATGCACAGGCTCATTTTTCCTTGTGCTAAAGTTATAATATGATTGAAAAAAATGGGGCAGCACAAATCAAACTTTTATCCAAACAGTAAGAGGCTGTAAAACCATGTCAAGGACAAATCTTCTAGAAGAATAAGTTGTTGGGTGTAGACCAAGGAGTCTTTAACAATAATGCGACCATTTTTGTATAAAAAGAATAATAATAGAGAAGGGATCGAGTTACTACTGGAGGAGTAACTCTTCGTAAAGTTACTCCCTTCAATAACTCTTTGTATATATCAAATTTTATTAATCCAACTGTTAAATTAAAAGTTCTTATTTAGTACATCAAGTCTACAAATTTTTATAAAATTATAAAACTATTTGATACTTCGTCAAATAAATTTAATTTAAAATATAATATATTTTTGTAAAAATATAAGTAAATGTTGAGTATAAGATTACATAACTACAAATATCTGATTTATATAAAACTTGATGTGTGCGGTCATTGAATCAATATCTAAATATTCAATGGTAGGAATAATAAAAATTCATATAAACAAAAAGTTATTAAAGAGACTAACAAAAACAACAACCACAACCAATAACAACAACAACATTAATAATAATATTATTTTTATAAATACCATGACCTTCCAAAGGCATAAAGAATATTAATGGTCAGCAAAATAAGAGGACGCCTACTAAATATATGATCAAATGAGCAATTGGCCAGCATTTGGGAAACTGGTGAATAAATCTTAAAAACCATACCTTTGGGTTTCTTGTATGGTATCTTGATCACGGAGTGAGCTATCTTCACCAGCTGTCTTTCTAATGTCAGAATCAAAATCCCCATGTGGGCTTCCGATAGCACTGCTTGCAAATGGACTATTGGGAGCACTTTTTACAGACCCATCTTCACTTTTATTATAAACAGATCCATTGCCAACTCCCTGTTCATTGGTAGTCCGGGGCTTTTCCGACTTATCATCACTCTTGGGAGAAGCAACAAATGTAGGACTGTCGGTGTTCACAGCTTCTGTGTTCACAGCTTCCACGTTCACAGCTTCCGTGTTCACAGCTTCCACGTTCACAGCTTTCGTGTTCACAGCTGACGGCAACTTTTGCTTTGGAGGCACTATAATGTTTTGCACGTCGAGAGTGAGTTCTTTGACAAAAACAAATTCTGCAAGAATAGTGAATAACAAAATTTATTTAGTCCTTTCCATGATTATCCAAACAAGAACAGATGCAGGTCAGAAAATAAAGAAGAATCAGTTAACCGTTATTTTAATTCAATCAATATCTTATAATATCTCTTAAAATATACACCTATTTTTGGAATGTATTGTCTCCTGAACTACATAACTGTTCAAAATTGATCCCTCACATTAAGAAGAACAGCTACACTTAGAAAATAATGACACAACAAAGTACAGCTAAGTAAAGTTCATCAGCTAACAAAGTACTTAGTGTAAAAGAAATATAGATATAAGAGAGGTATAGGCAAGCAGAGAAAGTGATAGAAACTAAGGTCTGTGAGTGCATAGAAGAGAATAATTTACAAATAGAAAAAGACTGGCCAGCTTCTACTGGTTCTTTTGATGCTGCAACCAATTGTAAAACTTATGAGTACCAAATTTCATTATCCCTCACCCAACCCATTAATTATTTACTTGTCACAAAGGTTGCAGATCAGTTTGCTTAGTCTTCTGATATTATAATTTTCTTTCAGCTATTAAAAATGTCAGTGTGTCATGAGTAGGCATGCCTTAAGATTCAGCTCTTACCTCAATGTTGCAATTTCTTCTCTGATCTGAAGAGATATTATCTGCATTTATTTCCTTAATTATTATCTCTATATTCTTTATTTTTTGTATTTGTGGACTTATCATCAATTAGGTTGAATAGGTTCATAAAAAATAGGAAAAATTGCAATTTTAGTCCCCCTTTAATTATTGATCTGTGATTTTAGTCCCCACATTTTAGAAAATCCATAATTTTAGTCCAATCCTCAACTTAACATACATTTTATTTCTTTTATTTTGGCCCAAAATAAACACTAGACCTAACATATTCACTTAAGGTACTATCAAGTATCAAGAAATAATTTAATTAATTAAAATGTAAAAATAAAATAAATGTAAGCAAAATTGAGGATTGGACCAAAGTTGCAGATTTTCTAAAATGTGGTGACTAAAATCGTGGATCATAAATTAAAGGGGACCAAAATTGCAATTTGGCATAAAAAAATATTACATAATTTTGTAAATTTTTTTATATAACCCTCCATTTCCTTTCCCTAGTTCATTGCCTTCCCTTTCCTCCCAACTTTCAAAACATATCTGATGTGGTTACTAGGACTATAAGTGCAAACAACCAAGGAAGAACAGTAAAAAAATTGATAATGCATTAAATCATAATGTATCACATATACATACTGTCAATTTTATTAATGCGGAAGAAAATACAGATGGAAGGATGAAAAACACTAAGCAAAACAAGAAACAAGTAATGCAGACTTTAATACTTCACAAACAAGTTTTTTTTTTTAGATCAACCCCTTAAATTATAAGAATGACAAAAGAATATCCTTATCAAAATGCAAATGAAATCAAATTGAGTTTGATGATACAGAAGGTAGGCATCCAATAAGAGTATATAAAATAAAAATGTGGTTTCATAACCTTGTGCAAAATTTCCTCAATTAATGGTGGATGCCACATAATTGGCACAGCATTTTTATTTTTATTCAATTAACAGATTATCATATATAGTTAGGGTTATTTTGGATACCTTTATCTTCAAGCTTATCCCAATCTTCATCCCAGTCAGCAGCTCCTTCTTGGATACCAGGTTGCCAGCCTTACAGTATAAAATGGAGTGAGGCCACAGAATACAACAAACTCAATATGCACATAATTATTGCATTATTCAATATAATATATACTAAGGGGAGCGCATGGGGTTTGTGGGCAGAGTTACCCGGTGTAACTCTTTCTTTTCTTTTAGTCATGTTGTGAGTCTAACTATAGTTGGTAGTTAGACTGATATTAGTAAGACAGTTAGTTAGGACAGCTGTCACTAACTAACTCAAGTTAGTTGACAGTTACATAACTATAACTGTTAAATAAACTGTATTGTTCTCAGTTTCTGTTTGGGCTGAATACAATATTCTTTCACCTCAATTTAGTTCTCTCTCAGTTTTACTTTCAGATTCATTTAGCTTCATTAAAATCATGATAGATAAATGCAATCATACAGATACAGAAAGCCAACAACTAAAGTTTTTTGTCAGAACAATCTAAATAAATAAGCATTACTTAATAGAACACCACCAATATCAATTAAATCAAATGTATTGAAGATGAAAATGCATAGCATTTCTTACATACTGGTCTCAGAAAAATCAGTTTTTCATGTTTCCCTTCTTTTCATAAAATCAATGCATTAACCCAACATTTGATAGCAAGTACAGTAGCAACTATTACAAAGAACCATATAATTATATAAGCATCAATACAAAGCCTCATCATATTGTATAGTAAATTGATTTCCTAAAAAAATTGCACAAGAGAAAACATTCATGATAAGGAGCATTTCCTAAACTGTATATATTAAATGTCAATTGATCAGGTTATACAGTTTATTCTGATTTTATGTAACCTTTAACTGATTTTTTACAAAGCATCATCATATGGTATTTTATAGAGCTTGTCAAACAGAGCTTTGCAACAAAATCAGTTAAAAGTTACATAAAATCAGAATAAACTGTATATATTTAATATTCAAAACTAGTAATTCAGCTACTGAAGGCCAGTTCCTCAAATTACAAAACAAAGCTGATATCTAAAACAAATGCACTAAATACCATATAACGAAATCATAGACACGAAAAAGATTTGAGAAGGACTGAAAGTAATAACAAAATCAATTATAAATTTGAATTTACCAAAGGGTAGCTCCAATAATGTAGTGGGCTTAGCACGTAATCCGTATTTCTTGCACCGCTCATTCAGAGATTTCACCAGCTCATCAAGGTCTGTTTGAATACGATCAACATGAGCCTGAAAATTTCAGATGACTAAATGAGATACATAAGTTGATCACAATTTCTCAACATGGATGCACAAACCTGGTAATATTAAAATGTACCTGCAGAGTTGCATCACCTTTTCCATCCTGTTCCATCTTGACAATTGCTTGGTACAATTCAATTTTTTTCTCCTACACATAAATAAATCATTTGACAGCAATGAAGCAGAACAGGTAAAAAAAATAACAAACTTTTTAGCATATATGCTTATAAGCTATCAATTGAAGATAAAGCCATATTTCATTGCACCTGTATGTCACGAAACGTGGCTTCCTCGGTAGTTAACTTGGATGATAAATCTCCCACTTGCTTATATTTATCTTCATATTTCTTTGCTAAAATCTCAACCTTAAATTAATATATTGAGCAAATAATAAATATTATGATTATTGAGGTGATAAAAACACATGCAATTCTAAAGAAAGATACCTCATGCTTATCAGCAGCTATCCTTTCTATGACCTCATTAAGACGATTGTCACATCTGCTTTTGTACAGAACCTTTTATGGGCAAAAGAACAAGTAATTTGTTTAAAAAAGGTGAAAAGAAAAAGAAATGATGAATACTAAGTATTAACCTGACACTAACACTATTAACCATACGAAGAAAATGGAAGATAGCTTTTATATGCTTTAATCTTCTAGGTATCCACAATTTCATAGTACAAAAGGGTTACAAAAGAACATGTCTGTTTCATAGGCTTTTTTTTCCAGTAGTTCCTAGGTATTTGCAGAAGCAGACAAAAGCTGAAAGAAAAGGGATAGCATCTATTAATGCATAACAATTAAGTAAAAGACCTTTCCAAGAGACCCTTTTTCACTTCCTTAAATTTTTTTTTATCACCAAAAATACTATTATATTAGATATAACCAGAGTACACGAGGTACTGTTCAAAATACAAATCAGCACCAAGATATGCAGAAATATGCTATCCTAATACAAGCTAATTAACAAGAATTAGGCTACCATACATCTGACAGTAAGCTTGGTATATAACTACCCAGTATCTATAGAATACTCCCCCCCTTATTACAAAAACCATCCCTGATATTACTGGACCAGTAATGGAAAGGTAAGTCACTTCCTTAAAATTAATAGGACAGGAAACCCAAGAGGCAGACAGGTGATTGTGTAATTATGTTCAGCAGATCTATAGTAAGAAATGATTAGTTTGGTTAACAAATCTGGATATTGACAATAAGAACAAAGGCATGGGATCTAGGAATATGTTCTTATATATACTTAAACAATAACCTGCATATATTTTCCATCCTTAAAGCTTTGACAGTAAAAGCTCTTGGTAAGAATGTAAGATGCATTCTTCCTAAAGTACAATAAATCATAATGGTGAACAATTTTTTGACCAAAGTACATTTCACAATTACTACTGCTAGCTACATCAGTACATCTATATGGTATATAGCTCAGCCTGCAAATCAAGATACAGTATAAATGTACACAAATCAAATGTTAATCTGTTAAGCGTATTCTAAAATAAGTCTCAAGCTTGGACAGTTAGGCAAGGCGAACCCTGTACATAAAAGAGACTAAAAACAGTAAAAAAGAACTCAGATAAAGCAGACTAGAGTTTTAAACCTCTTTTATTTAAGTTTTTTTTTTAAGAAAAAGTTCTTTTTAATTAAAATGGCATCTTAAAAGAATTTACAATGATTATATTTATGTAAGTTTTCAAAAAAGAAAAACTTCAAAAATGCTGCTCTAGTGGTTTTCTCAGAAGCAAAAAACAGTAACTTCTGAAAGAAAGCTCTAAAACAATGCATCACAGAACCACTTTTTCTATACACAGGCCTTAATAAGATACAAAGGAAGAAAGCAAGAAAAACACTCACAAGTTCCTGCATTTTTGCACGGTAAAATTCTATTTTCTCTCTGGACTCCATAATTTCCTTCTCAAGTTCTTCCACCTGCATTTAGCAAAACAAAAGAAGAGATGAGAATTGACTGTGTTCAATTGAACCACAAGAATTTTATCAACAATACATGGACTGCAATAATGATATGCTTCGCACAAATGACAATCTACAATATGATCTTTCCACGCTATCTTCAAATATACCAGTAACAGCTAATAATTTTTGTATCTGTAAGCTTCAATCATCAGCCAAAAAGAGTAAGCACACTTCATGACTGAAACCAAAAATAACTTAAAATGTCATCACACCACATCCTCAAATTAATTGACCTGAAAAGATTATCATAGAGGACACATTCCCCATATTTGTGATCACAAAGAACCTACTAAGCTGAAAGGTAAGTTTATCTTATTCCTATATGACTGACTATACTCTATCTATAGTAGTGAATGTTGAGCTTTAAACGGACAATAAAAGAAAAAAGTGAGAGTAAAAGAAATAATAATATTAAAGGATGTGACCACAGAAAAAAGAACAGAATATGAAATGATTGTATATGAGATTATGGGGAGATATTAATGTAACACTTATCAAAGAAAAAATGACAGGAAATTTGTTAAGGTGGTTTAGACATGTAAAGAAAGTCACTGAAGGCACCAGTGAAGAGAGTAGATCACATGACTTTTGGCCCTATAAAAAGTGCAACAGTAGAAATGATGCAAAAAATAAATAAAAGCACCTTCTTATCAGCTTCTGTCGCTTCTTGAAACTTTGAATTAATTGAATTTTGCTCATCTGAACTCAGCTGATTAATGAGGTGCTTCTCCAAGACTGGAATTCTAGATTTCTGCGGCTTGTTCTGAGGTCCTTCATCAGACTGAGAGACAGCAGCCGGCCTTGGCGGCCGACCTGCAGCAGGGTTCACTTGTCGAGCACCAGAACCAGTTGTCCCTGGCTGTTGTTGAAAAGCTTCAAAAGATAAAAGGGGGCAAAGACACAAAAATAAGAGAAAAATATAAATTTATCATTTATCCGAAGGGTTATATCAGTATAATACTACAATAGTAGTACTGTAGTAGTAGTAGTAAAATAAAACCTGCTAATTCTTGGGCACACACCTGATGGATTTCCCCAACTACTATAGTGAGCAGCAGGTTGACCAGTAGTTGGTAAATCAAGCACAATGTTACTTGGAAGTACTGCTGGAAGAACACGTCCTTCCCTGTGTCGCTCCATTAGGTACAATGCAATACAAAACTCCCTGAGAGAAAGCATGCTATCATTATCTTGATCCGATAAGTCCCAAACCTGCTTTAAAACCTCTGAAAAATATAAAACATGGCATACACATAATGTTCAGGAAATTAGCTAGCCATGAAAAGTAATACACATGGAGGATGTGAAAACTAAACATAACCCCCACCCCAAACAGACAAAAAAAAACAAATGCTATCAAATGCAACTTAGTTCGGAAATATGTTTAATTAATCATATTTAAGTTGATTTCCTAATGCATGTATAGCTAGAACACTAGAGAAGTAGAAAAATATATATGGCGTTTTAAGCCAACTGTCCAAACAAAAAGGCAAGGAAGTAGAAGAAATATACCTCTTGGTAATCTCCAACTAAGAAACAAGTTCCGCGCTTGTTCCCCCGTGATTTTCCCATCTCTATCTGTGTCTACTTCCATGAATACTTTCATATATTTCTGAACATCAGTTTGAGTCATCCTTGGCCATGGAGCTTGGGATTGACTGGAAGCAGAATCCTGTAATCTCCCTGGAAGTCCAGATGAATTCGGCTTATTATGTGTCTGGACTGACGCATGCTGGTCCTGTTTTACCACCGGCTGGGCTTGCTGAAGCTGTGCACCAACAGGCTGGGTTGCAAGTGAGCGCTGCAAAGAATCAGGGGTACTAGTCCTAGTAGAATGCTGGTTTCCTCCAGATACAGGAACAATAGCTGAAGAAAGCGCTGAAGTGCCAGAAGAAAATCCTTGTGGAGAAGAAGCTTGCTTGGGCTGAAATGAGCTAGCTGAGAATAAATCTCCTCCAAAAAATGAATCGGAAGAATCACCGTTAACAGAAGCATCCACTGGTTTAGAATCCTTAACCAATTGATCTGATGACTTTATGGGGGAGGCAGGATATTGGCCAGGTGGCCGTGCCACATTTGATCCAAACCCAAACCCCTCCTGCGCTGATGGGGGACTAGTTCCTCTAACTGCTACTGGAGAGGAAGTTACTTCTGGAGTTCCACCCATCTTGCCATAACTGGAAATGCCAGGGGTTTCAGGGCGAGCCATTCCTTGAGTGGCAACAGTAGCTGGAGGCCTCGCAAACTGATTTCCCTGAGAAGGGAGGGTTTGCTGGTTACCACTCAAATTTGGAACTGCCCCCCTTGGTCCAAGATTTTGGTGGGATAAAGGACTAACAGGACCAATCTGTGGTACAGGTGCAGGTGCAGGTGCAGGCGCAGGTGCAGATACTGTGGCACTGAAATTAATCTGAGGAGCAGGAATCTTAGATGCAGCCGGGCCATACAATGCTGCTTTTACCATTTCGGGAGTTAGTTCCCGCTTACTCTGTGCCACGGTAACAAGCTTAAGGGCATTGTAAAACTCTGCCCGCCCAAGGAAACCACTCTGGCTTTGGTTTGCAAATGCCCAAATCTGCCGACACACAGACAGTTCAGTGTGATTTCTCAAGTATTTAGCATTTAGACAAACGGATTTCTAATGCAGTGACTAACTAATTCAAAAAAAACAATGCTCTGAGATGCTTGGTGGCACTTGATGTGAAGTAAATCAAATAATAAGCAGAATTTGATTGAGAATAGAGAGAGAGTGAGACCTGCGCAAGAACATGTTTGGGCAAACCGGAGCCCTGGAAGAAGGAGACGGCTTCGGCACCGCTGATACGGCCGTCTCGATCCAAATCTGCACGGCGAAAATAGGCATCGAAGAGATCGACATTAGGCGCTGCCGATGCCATTGCAGAATTCAACAGCACCGCCTGATTTCAATTGATTCCACACTTTTTTAGTTCTCCTTTGCCTTTTCAGATCACACCATGCATTTAATTGTGATTCATAAAAGCCCAACAAACATCAAATTTCGTACCCCGAAGATTGATTAATCGCTTGATTTGCACTTTGCTTGCCTCCAATCCAATCCGATCAACACACTCACCCAACAACAAAATTACAGATCATCCCTCGATTCTCAATTTTCGCCCAACGGACAATTTTAATCCTCTTTACTGTCTGAATTTCAAAAATACCACTCCTTATCACATTTTTGGGGAGACCCTGGCCAACTGTTTTAATCTTCTATGTTTTTATCCATTTATTTTCATGTGATTGAAGTTTATATTTATAATAATACATAAAATATTTTAAAATAAATAAATTATATTTTTAATTTTTATTCATGATTTTAGGTCATTTTTTATTATCGATAATTAGTATTTTAATTTGTATTAAATCATCATAATTAACTTACCTCATAGGTCAACTTGTTTACTTAAACATTTATGATGATAGACTTAATGTTTATAAGGTCTTGGATCATCCCGACATGCTCTTAAGATTGACTCATACTTTTGTAAGGTGTGAAAATAGTTTTACTTTCGCACCCTAGACATCGTCTTATTTTGATCACTAACCCAAGCCTTAATCACGAGAGGGAAAAATATTATTTTAATCATTTTACCTCTCAACTAACTCATACATTCTGATACATTGACCTTGTACTTATATACGAAACTTAAAATATTAAGACATGATGACATAATTAGGAAAGTGTCACATCCATCCTAATATGTGAGACACACATAACTACATCTCATATATGTAAAAGGGGGCAAGAACAAGCACATGTCATGGGGTGAGGATGAAAAACTTGTAAGACTGTGACACGTGGATAGGATTGTTAAAAGCATTATATATAAATAGAGGGGGATTAGATGATTCACCTCAAATCGAAATATATCCCTTTTTTGAATATTGTGAGTCACTCTTTATTCTAGAAATCAATTTTAAAAAACACTCTTCATGATACACCCCCTTTCAAAGCACCCTTTTATCCTCCAAAAAGTTTTTGTTTGCAAATGTCATTTAGTCACTTTTGATATGTCTATTCAATTATAGCTAAATTAGGATTTTGAATGTGGAGGTTAGTGCAACGAAACATGGTGAATTGGAAAATAATTAAAAAAATTGAAAATAGAGTTTATTAGTAAAAATGAGGGGGTGTAAATATCATTTAACCTTGTTGCATATTCTTAGACTATCTGAGTCCAAAACCTTTAGTTTGTTTTTTTATGGAATTTTCTTTCTAATCTACCTCCAACATTTTTTCAAATATTCCAAAATTACCCAACACTTCTTAGACTATCCCAGCCTTTTCTTTTTACCTCATTTTTTTTCCAACACAACCCCTTTTTTCAATTTTCAAAATATCAAAATTATCCTTCCCTTTTAAAAAAATAAAAAATCACCCCTCTTCTCTCATCTCACATACCTTGTCAATTAAAAAGGAAAAAAAATTATAAATAACCTTACAATTTTGAATTTCGTAATATCTCAAAATTTATAAAATGCTCTTTTCTAAATAGTTGATAAATCTAAAAATGAAATTTGATTTTAATGCATACGAAAATTCATAAAATTTATTTAAATTTCAATCATTGACAAAAATATCAGAACATATAAATGTAAAAAACTTAAATCAGAACATAAAGGAGAGAGAAAATTATTTTTTATTTGTTAAATTATTCAATTTTAAATTACTACAATACCATTAAAATTAATTAATTAGAATAACTAAAAGAGTGGTTTTTTGTCCTAATTTTTTTGTATAGCATGCTAATACACACCAACTCAAAATTACAATAAATAAACTTTTTTTAAGAGGCTACAATAGATAGAATTAAAACTTTTTTTTAATGAAGATAGAGTTCAAACTTAATAACTATAAAAGGTATAAAAATAAAATATGTCTTTATTAAAAGATTTAATACAATATTCACAATAGACAATGAACACTTAATTTTACAAACACCCGCATATATATATATATATATATATATATATATATATATATATATATATATATATAATTAAATCTTTTAAAAAAATCTTAATTTTTTTACATACTCAGTTTTTTTTCCTATAAACTTAAGCATATCATTAATAATCGGCTGCGAAATATAATGACGAACATATAGATAAACTTTAGATTAGTGCATGACGTAGATGCTCATGCAAGAACATAATTCATTACATTAGCATGTCTTTTCACAAACTTGACTCTAAAGTTTTAAAATAATGAAAGGATTTGTCTACGCTCATTTAGGTTGTCTCCAAATTCAGAAATATCAAGAGATAAGTTATGGGACAGTTTGTTTGAATTTTTAAAAAATTAAAATAAATACTTTTAAAAAAATTAATTTTATAATAAATAAATATGATTTGTTTCTTAAAATAAAAAGAAAATTACCTTTTTAAGCATAATTATTTAGACACAGTTATTTATTTTAATCAATTTTTTTTAAAAAAAAAAAACATATTTTGTTTGTCACATTAGAGAAAAAGTTAAGGTGTTTGTGAAAATTTCGTGAAGAACAACTAAAAATAAGTTTTGTATAAAGTATAAAATAAAGACTAAATTTAATAATATAAAACTTGAAGGGCTAAAAAAAATTTTACAAAAATATAAAGACTAAGTATATATATTTTTTTTAAAAAATTATTCTTAATTTTTTCCGTCGGGCCATTCATCCCATTCCACACACAACTTAATAAACTTTTCTAGAGTATACAAACATATGAATTCTAGAATTATTACCAAAAGATAATTTTATCGACTTTTTTAGCCCAAAATTGTAGAGCAATTGTTCTTTTTTTTGGAAAGAAAACATGTGCAGTGGGATTGAAAGGATTTTCTTCTTTCACCTAACAAATTTCCTCATACACCCAACAGTCACAACACGGAAAATAAAAAATATTCTTACATATAATTTATATAGATTATCAATTCCTAAAAACTATATGAATAATTAAAAATATATTTTATGAAATAATTTAAAATTAATTATTCATGTAAATCTCAAATATGTGAGTTTTGTATCACTAACACGACATTCTAATTAATTCAACTCATAAATTAATTATGTTAAAAAATAATTAAAATTGTTATATATAATACTAAAATTTATAATATATATTTAATACATATATAAATTTACATAATAAATTTTATAATAATTAATTTTGATCTAATATATTTTTTGCATTCTAAATTTTTATTAAATCTATATTTTTATTTAAAATTTATATATATAAAAAAATATATTATTAGATTAAAATTAATTATCATAAATTTATGTAAATTTATATGTATATTAAATATATATTAAAAAAATTAATTATTTTTTTAACATAATTAATTTATTAGTTCATCACGGTGTGAAGACTTATATGAATTATTGGGTTGTGTTTAATTTTTTTAGTGCATCAAATTAGATTAGGTTTTTGGTTTTAAAATACAATTTGAAAACTGAAAGGTGTTTGGCTATTTCTTATTTCCTCTGTCGCGAAGACTGGAACACCACCACCGAACTCGCCTCTGCAACCTCCTTGATCCTTAACCTCACCACCAGAACATGCGTAGCACCCCCTGCATCCACCATTCCCCAATCCTTTATCCCTACGTCGGCTCGGATTCATGGAACGTACGAGCTCCAGCGCGGCCTTTCCGTCACAACAATTCTCGATGAGGAAGCGTGTGGTGATGATGCGTTGCGAGGTGCCGAGGAGACGGATCTCATAGAGGAGCTCGACACCGCCGGTGTTGAAGGCGGCGAGGAGGTCAGGGCCGGCCTTGGAGTGGACGAGGGAGCCACCAACCTATGTGCCGACGATGAGGCGGTTTTGCTTGACGCTGGTGGTTTCTTCGATTGTCAGAGGGGAGAAGCCTTCGCGGATTAGGGAAGTAATTAAGGGCGCGTAGTCGTACCAGAGGCCGAGGCGGTTGGTGAGGATGTTGATTCGGCCGCTGATGTCCAGGGTGCCGAATTGCAAGGGGAAGGGTTGGTGGATTTGATGCTGCGACGACTGAGGTTGCAGGGGCTTCTTGAAGGAAGATGAGTGATGGAGATGGATTTCACAAAGTAACAATGCTGAAGAACTTGCAACAACTTCTAAATTTTCAAAATTGAAAATGAAACTCAAACAAAAACTCAACACTCAAAACTAAGACTGGGTTTAGTTTTTAATAATTTTAAAAAAAATATAAAACTACTTCGAATGGGACCTTAAATAACTGATTTTGAGGGGGTTTTATTGCAATTTTTTAGGTTTTTTTTTTGTTAAAAGTTAAAGCGTCCAATTATTTTTAATTATTCAATTCGATGAATCAATCTAACCAACTAAGATTTAATTTGATTGTGTTAATAATTAGACTAAATTCTACCCAATTCGAGTAATTTACTCTCCATTGTGCAGAAATTACATTTAAAATACAAAAGTGTGGGGGGGATTAAGCGAACTTGGTTTAAAAAAAGAGTGAATTTCAAATTTAGGCACGAATTTTTGGCTTTCAACCTGAGCTTAATTAATTTAACAATCAAGACAGAATAAGGAGAACATGAAATAATTTTTTAATTCGCAACTTGTACCGAGAATTTGATAATACTTAGAGGTCAATGACATTATTTTGAATTCTTGACCAAAAACAAATTGATTCACGGGAGATTGGTTCTGAAAATGAATTTGGTCTGATTTGACTAAAGCAAGCCACGAAAGTTGACTTGGATGATAAGTGTAGGCAGGCAGCAATTACCTGCGAAGGAGTGAGCCTCTTTCCCACGTTGGACTGACTGACCCAGTCCATGTGACTTAATATGTCAATACAACAACAATTAATAAATCATCCTTCCATTAAAGTTTTGCCTTTTACTGTACCATACACATTTCCTATAGGCTCTTGCAAAGCTAAATTCAATTATTGAAGCCAAAGAAAAAGAGACAAGACCAAAGGCAGGTGTGGAAGGAAGAAGAAAGCTCTCATCGATCGGTGTTCAACTTTAAACACTCAGGAAGAGCCACAAAATTCTTCTTTCTGCAGGGTGCAAGGTACAGCTTCGATGGGAAATTGCTGGGGTTCTCCACCTCACAACCCAACCCCAACAACTACCGGTAACCTTAGTACAGGTTGGTTGGGTTGTTTGTTCTTTGGTCTCAATTCATTTGATTTCTCATGAGTTCATTTAATTTATGATTTCCCTCGTGCAGGTACGACGGGGACATCTCAGGCGATCAGCAGCGGTAGCTATACTACTACTACTACGACGACTACTACTTCTTCTGGAAGTGGGAGCAGCTCCATAAATAGCAAGTTCTCAGTGTCAAGCGGTGGTCAGCCTTATCCAAATGGACAGATCTTACCTACCTCTAATTTGAGGATCTTCACTTTTGCCGAGTTGAAGGCTGCGACTAGAAATTTCAGAGCTGATACAGTGCTTGGGGAGGGAGGTTTTGGAAAAGTTTACAAGGGTTGGCTTGAAGAAAAGGCCACCTCAAAGACTGGAAGCGGAACAGTTATTGCCGTTAAAAAACTCAACTCTGAAAGCTTACAAGGACTTGAAGAGTGGCAGGTAATCCTTCATAATAATCAAACCGCTTTTACTTTATTTACTTCTGCATATCCTTTTGTTACTTAATGTACTCCACTAGCTATGAGTAGCCCCTGTCACCAGAAGAAGATATTTTATGCACTCAACTTTTTGGTTGTGTCACCCTTCTCCAGCCCTTCCAAGCAATTATTTGGAACAAGAATTAGAATTGTGAAACTCAAATAATAACCGTCGTATCCATGCAATTTCCCTTCCCTTTTAGTTTTAGGATGAAGGCAAAGCGTAGCCGAATGAGCATACTGCTTTTTACTTAGATCACATTGACTTCTTTACTAAACAGAATTCTAAGATCTCAAATCTGGAAATATCCCCATGTCACCGTATGGGTAGCATTATGCACAGAAAAAAGTAGTTGAATTGCTGAATTGAGGGAGTATCTGAATAGTGTAGCTGGAAGTTTCATCATGTGCAAATTGTGTAATATATTATGGTATTGTAATAAAATGAAGGCATTAGTTTGTGCCCCCAGCCCCCTCCTTTCATTTTGTTACTTGCTTCATCAAACTGTTTTATCGTACACTTATAAATTGCTATTAAACTAATGGTTCATTCTTTTGGTGCAGTCCGAAGTAAATTTTCTAGGGCGTCTTTCTCATCCTAATCTTGTTAAGCTGTTAGGATACTGTTTGGAGGAATCGGAGCTTCTTCTGGTCTATGAATTCATGCAAAAGGGCAGTTTGGAAAACCATCTATTTGGAAGTGAGTGCTTAATGCCACTGTCTTGGCAAGTGTATTATAAGTTCAAACATGAATTGAAATAGCAAATTAAATGTATATTTTCAACTAAAAGCTACATTATTTTAATTGTAGGGGGTTCTGCTGTTCAACCACTTCCTTGGGACATCAGGCTTAAGATAGCAATTGGAGCAGCTCGTGGCCTCGCATTCTTGCATACATCCGAGAAAGTAATTTACAGAGACTTCAAGGCCTCCAATATATTGCTTGATGGGGTAAGTTCTGCGCAAAATAAGCATACACAATATATATTTGCTGTTGCCATGCTATGAGCATGATGAAAAAATGAATGTTTTACTTATTTTCTATCTTCTACATCAGAAATCGTTTTAGTTTAGTGGGTGGTCAACTTAATTAATTTCTGTGATGCTACAGTCCTATAACGCAAAGATATCAGATTTTGGCTTGGCAAAACTGGGTCCTTCAGCTAGTCAATCCCATGTGACAACAAGGGTGATGGGCACACACGGCTATGCAGCTCCTGAATATGTGGCCACAGGTAATGTCACGCTGTTCTAATTGTAGTGCATGTGCTTATTTGGTAAAACTGATTTTTTTCTTCTGTTTTCAAAACCATGTCAGTAATTTTTGAATTATAAGCTATGTTAAATACAAAATAACCCAATTGAAACGTGAATTTAAAGCTTGTGATGATATTTTGTCCAGCTGATTTTGTCATGTTCAAGTATTCTTTTTTTCTTTTTGTGGGGTGTGGCTGGAAATTTAAATTGATTATTAAAGTAGTGGACATTGAAATTTTGTTGGATTATTACGTAGGGCATCTATACGTAAAGAGTGATGTATACGGGTTTGGAGTTGTTTTGGTGGAAATACTAACAGGCCTACGAGCACTTGATAGCAACCGTCCAAGTGGGCAACACAAACTAACAGAGTGGGTGAAACCCTACCTGCATGACAGAAGAAAATTGAAGGGCATTATGGATTCTCGATTAGAAGGAAAATTTCCATCCAAAGCTGCATTCCGTATAGCTCAGCTTTCTATGAAATGTCTTGCATCTGAGCCCAAACATCGGCCATCAATGAAGGACGTTTTGGAGAATTTGGAGCGAATTCAAGCTGCCAATGAGAAACCTGTGGAGCCTAAATTCCGTTCTACTCATGCCGCCAGCCGTCAAGGTCACCAGGCTGTGCACCATCGTTCTCCACGTCAGGATGGTAGTAATTAGTTTCTCTTAAGAAAACTAATCCCGTTGGTTGGTTGTGTTATCTGTCTCTCCGTTGAAGAGTTTGCCTGTTGTTCATTATGTATTTCTTGGACTCACAGATTTGTATGGGTAAGTCATGTATTAGTATTGTAAAGTGTAAATTATTATTTGTGTTCTGCTAAACAAATGGAGAGGTCTCTAGTACAACATTATCAGGAAAGTGTTTGCATTAAATTTGACGAGTCTATCCAGATACAATGTAAAAGTCATACAAACTTTGATCAAATACTTTACTAGAAGGATGCCCAAGCCTTAAATGCTAAGTGTCAAAAACGGAATTATTACGTTTTGTATGGATAAAATTAATGAAAGGTTTACAAGGAATTGAAGGTGCTCTTAGTTTAGTCAACTTGGATAAGCCAGATTTCAAGGATTGTTGTGCCATTGGTTGGAGCATGATCTGAAGCATCAATGCTTTAATGTTTTCCTTCTCTCAAGTTATTGTTTATCATGTTCATAGAGAGAGGAAAATTATTGTGCTGATGCATTGGCTATAGTACACATGACATTAATGGAGATTTTATGATGTTTCAGCTACACTCAACTTTTTTAAGCCAATTGTTGCAAGCTGATGGGGTTGCTACCCCTAGACTAGTTCCTGGGTAGTCTTTCTAGGCCTTTGTCCCGATATATATATATAAAAAAGTCTAGTTATATTCAAAGTTAGTATATATTTTAGGGTAAATAGTCATTTTTGTTTCTTAATGTGTAATTCACTGATAAATGTATCATTGAAAGATGAAAATATAAAATTTAGTCCCTGAAAGGATAGAGAGTGCAACAAATATGTCCTGACGTTAACTTTCGTCCGTCACCATTAATAAAATAGTTTACGTGACACGGAAAGACAAATTTGTCACTGAAATGATTGCAAACGTGAATTGTTAGCATAGGAACATATATGTCATAATTTTTTTTGACTTTTTATCATATTAGTGATTTACATTTGGCCTTCACATTCTTGTTTATGTGAAAGTTGAACAACAAATTTGTGCATTCAAGGAATACATCTTTCACTGCATTCATCAATGCTTAGTCTTTGTCAGTGACAATAAATCCAGGGAGGGCATCACGCTTTAAAAAAAGACCTCGAAAGCGTTGTAAAGCCCATACCAAATTATTAACACGTTCACCCTCCAGATATGCAAAACCAACAGAGAATGTCATCCTAGTCGGTGTCACCCCAACAAAATCGAGCAGTGGAAGTCTGTACCGATTTGTTTTGTAGGTGATGTCTATCAAAAATACCAAATTACATGCGTTGACTAACTTCAATACATTAGGGTGACACCAAAACATATCACAAACCACGTCTTCATCCTTTATTATGTGCCAATGAATATACTGATCACGTTCAAGAAGCTTCATCAGATGTTGCATTTCAAGATCGCTTCCTCTTATGGAAGAATGGAATGCACTTCTTGCATTGTATATCTGTTTAATGGTCGTACAACTATTGACATTGTGTTCCTTCAGAGTTAGCAGAATGTTTCTTGGCTTCACCATGGACTTCGTCATATTAACAATAAGTGTTTTTTCAGCTTTAGTCAATCGCCCCGCATATGGATGTCCAACTAATGACTTGGCCAATTCATGATTATGCACTCCACAAATCAACTTCACCATTCAGCCTTCTCCTCCAACCACGGGCTTGCAACGAAGCTTGAAGGGACACCTACATTTCCTAGTCCTATTATTTCTTTTGATAAATTCTTTTTTCCTACACCTATACTCGTCACTCCTTTCACAACCAATTAACACAAACATAGTCCTTCCTCTACTACCTGTGTTTGTGTCTGACCTTAAAATCACTGTCACAAATCCATTTTCATGAGCCATGGATCGAGTCCACCGCAAAACATCCTCTCGACACTCAAACACCTACAAAGCAATCCACATAATTTAAGTTTTCTACCAGTATTCATTTTATTAAATTTGTGACAAACATTAACATTATAACCTGAGAAGTATTGAATGCATCCGAACAATCAACATGTGGTTCATTCAAACCACATGCTTTTGCATTTTCATAATCCATATCCGCTCATTCAGACATTATTTCATACATCCACTCATCTTCGTCCATCTAACCAACTCAAACAAAAAATGACCATACAAAAAAGTTAGTAATTAAAAGAAAAAAAGAAACTAATTCAAAAAACATCAAATACTAAAAATAAGTCTCTTACAGATCAAGTTGATCCGTACGTCCGCGACACAACAACCACCTTCTGCGTATCTCGTTTGCCGTCACCGACCACCGCAACGCACCTTCACCTTCACCACACCTAACCGTTCACAACGAACCCGAGATAATGACGTACGAAAACCACAAAAACAGAGAAAAACAACGAACAAAAATGATAGCTGTGAAGCGCAGGAAAAAAAAGAAGCTTTTATAAGGAAAAAAAACTCAGGGGCATTTTTGGCATTTAGAATTTTTGCTGGATGCACCAACAAAAATGCTGGGTACACCTAGCAGCATTCAACAAGTTTTGGGTGCTGGAAGCAACGGCCTTGTTTTTTTTCAACCATTAGAAGCTTAGCTTGTTAAGCACTAGTACCGACTACCGAGTGAATATAACTTTCTAGTGCTTGATTTCCTGAAGTGTATACAGTGTTCAATTGAAGATTTGAAGTAGACTGGAAAAAGGTCGAACCAAAAGTTTATTTGAGATATGAAATAATATTTTAATGATAGAAGAGATTTTGAATAAAAATGTCGTAATTTGTTAAAAGATTTTAAGACGGGGATTGTTCATATTGTGTGTGTGTGTGTGTTACCTCTAAGAAGGGTTCTATCCAAATTTTAAAGATTCAAATACTTTTGCCTGTGGGCTTTGTTAATCAATTTTGCTGGAATGTCATCCTAGTTGGGATCACCAACATTTCTGATTTCTAACCCACCTTAGCTTATTAAAAAAAAAAATACTAGCAAAACGAAAATTGAACAACAAATTTCGATTTTTTTCGTTTAAAAGGGGAAAAAGGGTTCTTCTAAGATTATAGATGTCTCTTTTTCTAGATAAACTCTAGACGAAGAATTGCTACTAAAAAGAAACTTACCAATTCAACTTCGTCTCATGGAGAAAGTAAGATACTTACGGTGAATTAATAGGGAAATGCCCTCACAGCCGTTTGATATATATTTTTGAATAAATCATCAATTTGGTGCCGTGAGTATTATCTTTTTTCCAAAATAGTCCTTAAAGTAATAAAATCATAAAAGTGATCTTTAAAGTATGAAATATCCACCAATTTAATCTCTAAATTGTTAATTTTACTAATATTGAGGGACTAATCTTAAGGATTTCTCAATAATCAAGAAACTAAGGAGCATAATTTCTAATACTTAAAGAATTACTTATCGTATATATTTATTTATTTTTACTTTAGGGATTATTTAGGAGAGAGAACAATACTTTAATGATAAAATTGATGGTTTATAGTATCATTTAAATACCAACCATCCAGAAGTATGGTATGGCCAACCTGTACTTGGCTATATCAACTCAAGTTTTAATATTTATTCGATAGGGTCTATTTTGACACAATTTATAATTTTAGCCAATTTCAAATAATATATTGTCATTAGATTTTATATATCTAATTCAATCTTAACTGTAGACATTTATATCAAAATCTATCATTTTTAATTTCTTTATAAATTACGCAGTTGAACACATACTGAAAAGACAGATGGTAAATCAAAGTCAGTAGAAGTGCCACTCTGTTTAAAAATAGCTTTGAACACAGCACAGACACGGGAGTGCAACTAACTCAACAACAAAGACAAGACAACAGAGAAAATATTAAAACAGCTGCCCCCTCGTGTGCAATAAGTGTATGCTGCAATTTCGTGAGCTGCATACTTCAATATGGCTCAGCTTGCAATTTGGTGTCCTGTATATTCAACTGGGTCTTGTGCAGCTAATTTTCAATACTATATGCAATGGTTTAATTAATAGTTAAACAATTTCTGTTTGCATCACATCACAACATCAATCGCAAATTGGGTTTCGATTGGTTTGGGATTGATTTTGTTCCACAGCTCAAGAGCTTCTCTAATTCAATTTAGCTCAAGGATTTCTATATAATATTTATATTGTGCGTTGGGTTTATCGGTTTATTTTCAAAATTGGTGTCTTTTATAGACCTTCATACGATCCTGAGTAAAAACCTACCATCGTTACAAAAGGATTGAAAAAGTAACTTCATTTCAATTTCACAACCCAAGGATTAAGGCTATCAATCATGTTTTATAAAGCTCTGAGTGTGGATCAATGTCCCTTTAATAATCTCAACCCTCATCTATTATTTATCAAATTTCAAGAAGCAATAGGTTAGAACATGATAAAATTTTCATTTTTCTGATAAAAAAGGTTTACAGCCAAACAATGATGTACAATACAGGGCTAAGGCTGATTAACAAGGACACAAATGTCAAGAAAATGATTATGATATTTCGAAAAATCTGAGGTAATTTAACTGGAGTTCTAGCCTTCTGGACCTAGATACATGAAAGTTGAATGATCACCAGCAGCTACTCAGGAAAAGCAAGCATCATGTTACACATTAAAGACATTTTAACAAACAGGAGGAACACAGTTCATAACAGACACAATAAAATGATATGAAAGTATTTAAATCAAATCCAAAAAACAAGAGCATAAGAATTATACATTTCAAACAAATATGGTGGAAAATCTTAAAATGCATTTGGAAGACAGTGATAGCCTGGCCTAAACCAAATAATTTTATCAACAACTCAGTATTAAATAATTCATAATCAAAATGGAACTAGAGACAAAACAAAAAAATTAAAACAAGAGGAAGTGCCTTACATACAGCTCTAAGCTTAATCAGCTAACATCCCTAAGTCTTTTTATCAATGTATCCAGTGATTTCCTTTTTGGATTCTGCCTGGCCCCACGACTACCAAAGGTTCCAAAGAGCCGATCGGAAGGATCCCTCAACTTTTCTGAAACAATCACCACTTTCTTGTGGTCCAAAGTATTGTAGCTCCTCTCCCTGATCACTGGATTCAAGAAATTCTCCGGATGATTGCTTAACAGCAAATTAATCAGTTGTTTTGAGCTGGCAAGTGATGCTTTCAGAACATCAACATCCCCATCAGAGAAAAGGGAAGCCTGATTATCAGAAAATGACTCTAAGAGCCGGATGTCTACTTCAATTCCATTAATAGCATTCACATTAAACCTCTTAACAGAATCACTAACTAAAGTCCCAACTATCTTCTCCGATATGTGAGCAAAAACCTCCTGTAAAACTCTCTTAAGGACTTGAGATGGCAATATCTGTTGAGCAGTTGAAACCAAAATTTCCAAATAAATTATGACCTCGTTTACATATTCATTTCCACTCTGAGGTGCCTCGTCACACATCCAATTTACATTTTCGATCAATGTCATGAATCCATCAACCTTGGCTTTGAGTAGCCCAGAGAGCATGTCTTCTGCAGCATCACGGGCTTTTCTAAGAGGGAACTGCCTTCTGCTTCTCTCCACCATTCTCAAGGGAACACCTGAAAGTTGTGCAGCATGGCGAAAGAAAAAATCACAAGCACGCTCCAAGACAACCATATTCGCTGCCATTTGCATTGCCTGGGAAACCCCATTTATCGAAGTATTGATAAGCTTCACTAAAGCTTCGTCCAAAACCTCACTCAAAAGCCTATCTAAGTATTTCTTGACAACTTCATAGAACTCAAGCTGCCCGCCATACGACATGAAACTCACAGAATCCTCAATGAAAGACCGCACAATGCGACAACAATCCGGCACAGTGGATGAAAATGGCGCCACATAGGGAAAAGCTGGTATGATATCTGAGGTCTGTATCTGGAAAGAAAGCACATGCATGGAATACTCATACTCCTTCTTCATCAACATCTGCTCAAATTTATCAGCCACAACCGCCTCCGCAATCTGCTTCCTACAGTCAGACAAAAGCAGCTCATGGTACTTATCCCTATGTTTGCTCAAAACATCAAGCAACGCATCAATGGGGTACCCATATCTCCGCAGAGTCACTCCTAACAGACTCACATAATCCTTAATAAGCAATAAATGATTAGCAGTTTGCATTCTGGAGAACTGATCCTCCAAGACAGAACACATTTTACTAACAGCAATATCCCAAAGGTTCTCAACTTCCATTTTCGAAATCAACCCACCCCCGGTCCTCAACACACGATCCTCCACCACGAAGAACCCTGCAATCTGCGCAAAGAACGTTTGATGCGACTCCAGAAAAGGAGTCATAGACGAAACCTGAAAGTCCGAAGTCAACTGAAGCTTCCGGTTCTCAAAATAATACTGCTTAAACCGATCCTCTAACCCTAAAGTCTGATGAATATGATATGCTCTATACAGAGAAGTCAAATCAAACCCGGCGGCTCCACCGCCGTCTTCTCCGATCCCGCCGGCGACGATTCCGTCTTCTTCCTCTTCCTCCAACGCATAGATACAGTCCCTCACGCTGAGCCTACTCTGTTCCTCCGCTTGGCGCTGCTTAATTCTTAGATCCTCTTCTCTCTGCCTTGCTGCCGAGGCTTGACCTATCGCCAATTGACCTAAATTGCGACTCACGACACGGATCTCCACCAACCAGTCACCGAACTCCTTGTTCACCTTCCTCTCGATGTAGGACCGAATCTCCGGAATCTTCTTCTCCAGCATCCGCCTCAGCGTGGACGACGCCGTTTGGTCCAAGTACTCGCGCTCGATCGCGTCGACGCACTTGAGCGCCATGTAGAAGTTGTCGTCGGCGAGGTGGCGGTTCGCGCGTGTGCAGACCTCCATGAGCTTCACGCACGTGCGGACGGAGTCGATGGCGAGGTTGACATTCTTGGAGACGTTGCGCGTCTCGACGAAGGCGTCGAGCGAGGAGAGGAGCGGGCACGCGACGTGCTGGAGGCGCGAGTTGGAGTCGGAGAGGGAGGACTTGAGCGAATCGACGTCGGAGAGGAGAGATCGGAGGTCGTCGACGGCGAGGATGAAGTCCTGGTAGTGAGCCTTGCACACCTCTTCGATCTCCGACTCTTTCGACCTCGCGAAGTGGCGAAGGTGGTGGTGGAGGGTCTCCGGCTTGCCGGAGGCGAAGGTCTTGCGGATGAACGGACCTAGGTCCTCGTTGTTGCAAATGGCGGAGGAGAGAAGGAGCTGGTCGAGTTTGTCGGCGGAGTCATCGCCGTTCGCCGGAACCACTTTCCGGCGCGGGGGTTTGGAGGAGAGCATCGTCGTCGATACGCGCCCTGGCAGGAGGAGAAAATTTAGGGATTCAGAAAATTTCCGGACACGCCATCAGAGTCGTCGGAAGTCTTTAGTTTTGGGTATTGCATAATTTTCTCGGGATATTTTGGTAATTTAATAGAAAAATGAAAAATATTTATTTCAGACCTCGTATGTGAATGATTATTGAATAATAAGAAGTCGCTTTATACATTGTAGAACTACATGTGGTGGGTGCATCAGCTATAACAACCTAAAAAATGTAATGCTAACTTCTGTTTTTTTGGTGTTGGGAATCGGTTGTTATTGTTTGTAAATGATAATTATATTAAATAACATGACAAATGATTGACCCAGTCATAAAAGCTGGACCAACGAAAGATAAACATAGCTTCGATTTTACCCATTTAAGATCTCACAAAAAAATCTTACTTTCCGGAATAAGATAACGTTTAGAATCAAATGAACATCTGTCATGTCTGAATGCTGTGTATAGTTAAATTTATTTGTTAAGATTAATTAATAAAGATATTTTATTAATAGTCTCATTATTATATAAAAAAAGTCTTATTATGACATCAAACAATAAGAACTATGAATATAGAGTTTGTTGGTTTTTTTTTTTCTTTCATGGTATTTATTGGTAACATCAAAATGAATGGCAGGTTATTATTGATCTAATTTGATGATGCATGGTGTAACATCAAAATGGATGATGGTGTTCTTAAAATGTTAAATTCCATTTAAACTACTTAGAAAATGAATGGCAGGTTATTATTGATCTAATTTGATGGAAAATAAAATGATTCCAAGATGATAGAAATATTCACTATTTTTGTTGACTTGTCATTGTTAATATCTTATTGTTGGTGCATCTTATTTGTTGTGATAAATATGGGTATGATTTAAATATTAAAATTTGAAGTATGCTAGTTTAGGTTTATGAGATTATCTTTATGTTTGTCCTAGAACTTACACACACATAATTGAATCGAAGATAGTATGTTTGCTCCTGCTTCAAGGAAAGAAGGAATTCAAGTTTCAACATGATAATTCTTTAAAGACAAATGCTAACCAGTGCCCTTAGGGCATTGGTTAAGGAACTAAAAGAAGAAAGATTTTTATTGGGATGCACAAAATTGTGGGAAAAGCTTAATTCATTTTATCAGTTTTTCTTTCCCTACAAATTCTTAATGAGAAGTTTTATCGAAACAGGTCCTAGCTCATGTGGTCTTGGTGCTACAGCTGCACCCATGGTCAGTTAGTTTACTGGAAGACTGGTTGCTTTGGTACGGAGATTTTTTAGTCCCAAAATTGAATTAAAGTGGGTAATTTTGTTTTATTTGGAAGTATTAGTGTGTACTGTTGAGTAAGACCCTTCTTTTTTTAATAACCCAAACAGTGGAAAAATACAGAAGATGGAACTACCACAGTTAGTATTCTTTCTGAAAATGGGAAGGGACACCCATCAATCTCAACCAAATCTTTGGACATCTGCACCCTAATGTTGGTTTGGTTTTCAGTTTCAATTATTTCTAGGATTTATATTTTTGTTAATTCAATCTCGATTAGAAGAAACCCTACCTGCTTGACAGAAGAAAATTGAAGGGCATTATGGATTCTCGATTAGAAGGAAAATTTCCATCCAAAGCTGCATTCTGTATAACTCAGCTTTCTATGAAATGTCTTGCATCTGAGCCCAAACATCGGCCATCAATGAAGGACGTTTTGGAGAATTTGGAGCGAATTCAAGCTGCCAATGAGAAACCTGTGGAGCCTAAATTCCGTTCTACTCATGCCGCCAACCGTCAAGGTCACTAGGCTGTGCACCATCGTTCTCCACGTCAGGACGGTAGTAATTAGTTTCTCTTAAGAAAACTAATCCCGTTGGTTGGTTGTGTTATTTGTCTCTCCGTTGAAGAGTTTGCCTGTTGTTCATTATGTATTTCTTGGACTCACAGATTTGTACGGGTAAGTCATGTATTAGTATGGTAAAGTGTAAATTATTATTTGTGTTCTGCTAAACAAATGGAGAGGTCTCTATAGTACAACATTATCAGGGAAGTGTTTGCATTAAATTTGTCGAGTCTATCTAGATACAATGTAATTGTTTACGTATATATAAACTAGTGAAAGAAAGAAGAGTCCAGAAACTATATTGGTGAACACAACAAAATTATGCATTTGTTTTCGCACTTCAGATTTTAATTTCATTAGAAATAGCCAAGTTTGTCGTGTATAATCATCAACAACAGCAAGGAAATAACCGTGTCCAGGCAATGAAGATAATGCACTAGAGCAAAAGCATGACTAATGAATGTGGTGCTAGGCCAGAAGGAGGTTTAGATTGCTTTGCCAAGTGAGAGAAGCTTTATTTATTAACATTGTATTTCACATAAAAGTCATACAAACTTTGATCAAATACTTTATTAGAAGGATGCCCAAGCCTTAAATGATAAGTGTCAAAAACGGAATTATTACGTTTTGTATGGATAAAATGAATGAAAGATTTACAAGGAATTGAAGGTGCTCTTAGTTTAGTCAACTTGGATAAGCCAAATTTCAAGGATGGTTGTGCCATTGGTTGGAGCATGATCTGAAGCATCAATGCTTCAACGTTTTCCTTCTTTCAAGTTATTGTTTATCATGTTCATAGAGAGAGGAAAACTATTGTGCTGATGCATTGGCTATAGTACACATGACATGAATGGGGATTTTATGATGTTTCAGCAACATTCAACTTTTTAAAGTCAATAGTTGCAAGCTGATGGAGTTGCTACCCCTAGACTAGTTCCTGTGTAGTCTTTCTGGGCCTTGGTCCCGATTTTTATATATACATGGATACAAGTCTAGTCATATTCAAAGTTAGTATATATTTATCTGGCATTTGTTTCTTGCACTCCCCATATTAATTGTATGGAAAAAATTACCTTTAATGAGTATGAGTCTCAGTACTCCCTTCTCCCACATGTCTCACCCCTAAATCTACACAATCGATCCCTCCACCGCCGCCTTTGGCTCGGTAGCATGATTTCTGATGCCAATGCCGTTCCAGACGCTAACACTATTTACTACCGTGACTCACCCAACAACGAACGCAAGAAACTAGCACCGACGAGAAAGTCTGTTGTGGCGACCATCCCCTTGAAGAATCCCTTCTTCTTCAATAATGTTGATTTGCTTCTACAACTTGGCTGTGGCTGTAGTCCTTCTTGGAGGAGCGCACAGAAAAGGAGTGGCGCGAGTGCGGTGGAGAAGCAACGGGGCTGAGAAGAGGCTTGAAGTGAAATGATGTTGTTGAGGTTTTCCCTTGGGAGTTTGCGAGGTCATGATGAATTAGAGGTTGAGGGTGGTGTGCGCAGATGAAACGTCCATTCGGGTAAAAAGGAAAAGGAATATCACCCTATTTCGAAATAACTATTATTATAGAATGTAAAAATTACATTCAGAAATAGATATTTTGAAACAGGTACATTCAGAAATAGATATTTTGAAATATATACATTCAGAAATAGATATTTTGAAATAAGTGCTGGAGCACTTATTTGTGTTCTTGAATGTAATTTTTTTATTATTTAAGATTAAAATTATTCTTTTATCTAAAATAATCTTATTCGAGTTGAACGATTATTATTAAATTAAAATAATTTTATATCAATTAATTTTCACTATTTGATGATAATTATATATCATGTATGTATGATAAGTTTTTTAATTATATTATTAATAATTTTTTATTAGTTGATGGAATAAAATTTTTATTGTATGAATGCATATAAATTAAATTCTATCATTAGAGTATTGTTAGAGATTTTTAAGAGTTTAAATTTTATATATTTTTAGTGTAAAAATTTGTGCAATCAAATAATTAAAAATTATTATTTCACTATTAAGGAAGTTATGATAAAATAATTATATTTTAGTAAATAAATAATTTTATTTTATAAAGTGGTTTGTAATTGGATAGCAATATAAAGTAGTAAACAATGTATTTACTCATTTTTTTTAATTAGATGATCTTTACATAGAAATTTTAAGAAAATTAAATCAGGTTTAGTAGGATTTATTCAATAAAATAATAGAGATTAATTACTCAGTAAAAGTTTAACAAATGTATCAAATGATTTGTCAAATATTCCAATTAATTGTCCCCAAAAATATATTTTGACTATATATATATATATTATAAAATAACTTCCAACCAAGATATAAACTTTAGTTGGGAGTATCTATATTTAATGCTCCATAGGACCATGTCACGAAAACAAGAAATCAAGAATAATATTAATGTCCAAATTTGGGTACTTAGAGGAATGAGACTGAGAGGAAAAAAAAGTAGAGGAATGTGTGAATGTGATAGGAATAAGAATGAGAAATAAGAATAAAAAGAACAGGAAAAATAAGTTATAAAAGGGTAAGATGTAATTATCTCAAAATTAATTGTTTTAAGAGAAAATACCAAACAATTAGCTTAGTCGTTAAAACTGGAAATGGAAAAATATCCGTGGGAAAATGTTAAATTCAGGAATTAATGTGACAGAATATAGAAATTCAGGAACCAATGACGTAAGAGAAAAATATCCGTGGGAAAATGAAAAAAAGGAATAAAAGGTTTAATAACTGGCCTTGTAGGTTCCGTCTAAAGAGGAAGACGCAAGCATTGAGTTGAGGAATGAAGTAGTGTAGCAGTGTCATCATTCATCATCTGATCCGCGTTGCTATGGATATCATCTTCTCCGTTGCTTTTCTATTACAGGCAAGAACTGATTCCTCTCCTTTCTCTTAATCTTACCCTGTTGATCGGTTGTTTGACTTGAACTTGGGCTATCACTCACCTCCACTGTCCATCTTGATGTAGGTATTCCTACTCTCTTCTTCGCCTGCTACCTCACAACATGAAACCTTTAGGTACGTACGGCTAAATTTACATTCAGATTCTTTTTTCCGACCCACTAATCATTTCTCTTTAGGGCTAAGCATTCTGAAGAATACTGCGCAATGTATGATATATGCGGTCAAAGCAGTGATGGCAAGGCTCTCAATTGCCCATATGGTTCCCCTTCTGTCAAGGTAATTCATTCATCTCTTTTTTTACTTAATTAATTAATGCCGCACCATCTTCATTTAACTATAATCTTCTAACTCCAGCCTGATGACCTACTGTCTGCCAAAATTCAAAGTTTGTGCCCCACCATAACTGGAAATGTTTGTTGCACTGCGGATCAGTTTGACACACTAAGAGTCCAGGTTCAACAGGCAAGTTTTTTAACTCGGTGATTTTGGTTGTTGTCTGTTGCATTAGCTCGCTCTTAACCATTTCTAGCTTATGATAAATTGCTTTATCTTTTTCTTGGCCGGGGGTATCCCAAAAACTTATCTAATATGCAGCACTAGTATAGAGGAGATGAGGGAGAATATATACAGTTTATGTTGTACTGGCTATTTTATGAATTTTCTTTTACTACTCTCATTAATCACCTCATTGACATGATGACATATTGACCTAACGATCCTAATCAGAATTTTGTTTATTTCTGTTTTTATTATGCAGTAACATAAACTTTGTATCTTGCAGGCTGTACCAATTCTAGTGGGCTGTCCAGCATGCTTGAGGAATTTTCTAAATCTTTTTTGTGAACTTTCTTGCTCTCCTAATCAGAGTTTATTCATCAACGTGACTTCTATTTCTGAGGTCAGGCATTTCCTTCTCTGAACTTGTTTGTTAGTAACATTTTTTTTTTTTTACTTTTAAGTTTTTGGGTGGCTCTTTTATGGTCACATGAGTGTTTTCTGTGCTTCTAGGTTTATATATATCTTTTTAAAGTAACTGTACAACTTTGGCATTTGTTTTCTTTTAGCTGCATGTTACCCTGTTTGTTAGTTTTTATGGTTTGGAGATGCTGTTTTTGGAGTTCCAGGAAGTCTATAATACTGAACGATTTGGGGAGTAAAGTTTCCAGTTGTTCACCCGATCAGTGCTCCCTTTACCCCTTGTTTGGATACCATGGAAAAGAGAAGAAAGGAAGAGAATTGTGTGGAAATGGAGGGTGCATATGTTTTTGGTTGTGTGAAATTGTGTGGAAATTTTTGAATTTCAATGTGGGTTCCATGCCTTATATTTCTTACCTACCAAACAACTTCAATTCAAATATTTCCTCTCTATTCCATTCCCTCCCTTTCTTTCCTCACAACCAAACACACCATTAATGCAACTATTTTATGTATATTTAGCTTCATTGCAAATTATGTAGTGGATGCTTCCGAGTTTATGATAAAGAGAAATAAAGTGAAAATAATATATTGTCTCTAGAGCCGATAAAAAAAAATTAATCCATAGGTAGGCTCTTATCCTCATTGCAAGCTTATTCTTTTCTTATGACAGTAGGTTCCCCTCCACTGGTAGATGTTTAAAATGAAAAAAATACAATAATAAAGTAGCTAAATAATGGTATCTATTAATGAAATCATAAATGAAAACTTCAGTTATTAGGCTAAATGCTAATTCAGGTGTGAAATATGATATGATTTTAGTGAACTTGCAATATTGCTTAGCTTGGTATTGGTAAACTGCATATGTTTAGTTATAGTTTCTTAATCATGCCTCATTGCTCCAATAACTAATCAATCTTTCCTCATTAAAAAAGTTTAGAAGAATGTAATGATTTGATGCTTTTTGTGTTGTTATTTGTTAATGTTATATGTTTATGATAAAAACCTTGGGAGAACCACACCACAAAAGCTAGCTGTTGAAGTTGGAAAGCCCAAAGCCTTATAACCCCCCTGGGATGTTTTGCACCCATAATCATGTTAGTGTTTTATGTAGACTTATTGGGAAAAATGAAACTTAGCTCACAATTTTATAAATAACTAGTACGTTGACTTGTGCACTCCCATGGTTGCCTTGTTCCTTATAATATGTACCAAAATGGCTGACTTGTAACTATAGTAATAATTTGCCATTGTGCTGCTGGTGTCATTTTCCTTCTTTTTAATCAAGTCCAAGTAGCTTTCTTGTTCATATAAGGTCCAGTATTCTATACTTTTGTGATAAATGTAATGACAAATTGGTGAATAGAGGGGGAAAAATAAAAACAAATTGCATTATTAATAGGCAACATCACGTTGCCCCACCCAAATAATTTTTGTGAAAGAGGACAACTTACCTGGTGCTACCTCCCGAAGCAAACAAAGCAAATGAATGAGGTGGTTTGGAAAGAAAATCAGTGACTCCAAATCAAGCAGTAATAATTTCTGTTAGAAACCCAACAAGAACTCAATCGTTGAATCAACTGTACAAAAATATATCAATGGTTAGAATGACAGGTGAAAAATAGGCAGGTAATGTTTTAAGGAGCATATGACATTATGACCTATTATATTATAGGAAATACTTGTTTTATTATATAGATAGAAAAATCAGTTTTTTTCATGTGATTTTGTCTTATAAATTCACTCTAGACTTGAAATTATAATTTGATATTGACCATATTATGTTCATTTCAGGTTAATGGTAATATGACTGTGGATGGCATTGATTATTACATAACTGAAACTTTTGGAGAAGGTCTATATGAATCATGTAAGGATGTAAAGTTTGGGACAATGAATACAAGGGCCATAGATTTTGTTGGGGCTGGAGCTAGCAATTTTAAAGGTGATTCATTATAACATGGGTGGATTTATTGTATGAAATATATGAACTCTGTTATCAAGTGATCTTACCTTTTCAATTAGAACGATTCACCCCTTCTTGTATTGAGTATCGATATGTTCATTGTGCATGTTTTTCTATAATTTGGGGATGGATCTTGAGTTTTGCACAACAATAAATGGGAAAATGGGGAGTTAATTTAATGTTAGTTTACTCCTTGTATGTCGTGTTTGTAGTTCTGAGGTAGATTGCAGATATACATGTTTAGCCATAAAAAAAATACAAAAGATCCTCCTGAGTTGCTGCAGACATACTTTTTCTTGTTCCTATTTTGGTACTAAGTAGCTGCTAATGTTTTTCATATCATTAGAATATTTCTTTTTCTCTTTATCTGCATGTATTATACTTGCTCTTCATCTGCTAATGTGTTTTCTGATTATCATTGCCAGAGTGGTTTGCATTTCTTGGTCAGAAAGTTCCTCCTGGTTTTCCTGGTTCTCCGTATTCTATACTTTTTAAGACAACCATTCTTGACTCTTCTCCTATGAAACTTATGAATGCGTCTGTATATTCATGTAATGACACTTCGCTGGGCTGCTCTTGTGGTGATTGTCCTTCATCACCTGTTTGCTCGGGTTCAGAACCTTCTCCACCCAGAAAAGATCCCTGCTCCATTAGAATTGGATCTCTAAAGGTTGAAACAATAGAGGCTGCTTTTTTCTTTATAATTAATTTTCATTTGCTTTATGACTGAATAAATTCTGTCTTTTTCTTTCTTAAAAGTAATGCCTTTTGAATCATAATCCAGTGGAACAATTGGTTTTCTACTGAAAAACTGTCTTTCAGCTTTTGATACATGTTGTGAAACTGGTTTTCGTATAATGATACCTACAGGTCAGATGTGTAGATTTTTCAATGGCCATTTTGTACATTGTATTGGTTTTCGTGTTGTTTGGGTGGGCATTGCTGCAAAGGACAAGAGGAAGGAGGAGACTTGGATCTGGTGTGGAACCATTATTGGATGATATGGTTGATGAAGGGAGTAGTTTTGCTAACCTCCAAAAGGATGGAACTCATCCTGCAGAGGTATGTTTAAAAGCTTGTTTTGTATTGACCCATCGTTTTGGCATTCAGAAGGAAGATTTCATTTCTTCTTGTTATTATTATAATTGTGGAAACCCGCTGTCCCAAAAGCTAATTGTTTGGTGAAGTCAAATGACTGATTTTATACTTAAATAATCTGTGCATATCAATTCATGCAAGAGCTCTTTTGGCTTGAAACACAGATAATGTTCAGGTTCACTTGTCTTGTGCTTAATTTCAACTTATTTATTTAAAAGAATGGGAGCTGCAAGGGCCGAACTCTAGACTACTTGGTCATATAGACTTTAATACTATGTAATGAACCAACTATCTCATAGAGATCAAATGTCTATCAATTAACACTAAGTATAGGTCTTAGAATGTGGGTTAGGCCTAACTCTACCCCAAAAGCTAGCTCATGGGGTGAGGGTTGCTCCTCACTTATATATTCTATCTTTGCCTTATCTCTAGTCATTGTGGGACTTGGGTTTTTCGCAATAATAGGGAACCTTTATTTATTCTCTTAAATAAATGATATTCCAAATCACCAAATACATAAGGCCCTTTCCATTAACATTTATATTATGTGGTTTATTTTTTATAATAAATAGTCATCTTTTCATACATTGTGAAGCAGCTTTGCAGATTGAAGTTCTTTGTGTTCTCTGTTTGAAGAAAGTGTTTTTATAATAAATAGTCATCTTTTCATACATGGGGTGACTGTTTGAAGAAAGTGTTTTTATAATAAATAGTCATCTTTTCATACATGGGGTGAGGGTTGCAAAGCAGAATAAATTGCTTAGGAAATGTGCTTTTTTGCCTGGTGTATGCTGCTTTTAGTTGGAGTGAAATTCCTTAATTTTACTTAATGTATTCTTTCTTCATTTTTTTCTCCTGTTACAGGCTCCTTTTTTTTATAGCATTTTTTCAGGTTTCACCTCACCAGTCTTTTGAAGGAGTTTCTTTGTATTATTATGCAAAGGGACTGCTAACTCTTCTATGCTATTTTTTTTTTTTTTATCAATCACCCCCCTTGCTATAGGGTGATATCTGATTCTCCATCTCCGTACAAATTTTCTCTCATAACGAACTCTTTTGAACCCCTCCCCCCAAAAAACAAAAGAAAACCTTGTTTTCCAAAATCCATTCCTGCTTAAACCTGAAGATAATTTGAGGAGAGTCTGTTTTTTAATAGCTGGTATTGTATGTGTAGTAGTGGTTGTTGAACCATATTTTGTATTTCAGTATTTTAAGTGCACTGGACTGCTACCCTTGAATACTATGTCTAAATTTCTTAGCATCTAACATAAGTAAAGTAGGGACTAGGGAGCTATTTTCTATTGAATAAGAAATTCATCGAAGATCTTGGAGTTCTAGGAAACACTGTTTATACATGGTATGTAAAATGATTTGCATAAGGCATCTGTAATACAACTTCGTTGTGTTTTCTTCTTGTTTAGCTGTGGGACCTGATTTAATTCCCGGAATCTTGTTTCTCAATTTGCCTCTTTCAATTCTACATTAAGATGTGTTAGAGTTAAATGATTTATTTCCCATGTATAATGAGCAGTTTTAGTTATTACTCATTATGATATTGTTGGCTTTGTATTGACAAATAAAAGGTGCAACAGATAGATCCTCAAGGGCAGAATGTGGTGCAATTTTCTTTTGTTCAAGGGTGCCTGTCCAGCTTTTACAGGTCAGTGGCTCTAGCAGTTCTTGCTAGGTTTACAATTACATAATCTTTGATTTTGTTTATGCATTCAGGACATATGGAAGGTGGGCCACTAGAAAACCCACAATTGTTCTTTGTTCCTCATTGACAATTGTTGTTTTGCTTTGTTTGGGTCTGCTTCGTTTTGAGGTGGAGACCCGGCCTGAGAAGGTACCGTATTTTCATCTTTAGTATCTCCACATTGTGCAATTTGGATTTGCTTCTGTAACTTCTACATGCAATTTTTTTTAATCTCCTTCCTGGCTATCAAATAATATCTACCTTATCCTTTTTGTGCTGTTACTTTGTTTTTTTTATCTACCCTTAGACATGTTTGGATGAGCTGTTGGAACATATGATCAAATGTTAAGCACATTTTGCATAATAGCTCAAGCAAATTAAAATTGTTTTACACTGTGAACCTATACTTATAAATAATGTCAAGAAAAATATTTTCATAAAGGCTTATGGTACCGAATAAGTGCTTTTAAACAAAAAAATACTGTCCAAGGGTTCATTCTTATGGAAACTACCTTTCTGTCTTGTTGAGCTTTCTGGATAGATACATACCAGACAATTTCTGGGCCTTAATTCCTGAATTTTAGAGAATTCTTAATATTCTAAATTTAAGATATATGATCATGGTTTTTCTGTGGAATGGTTTTTGTGTTTGTTTTCTTGTTGGAGGGCATTTATTCTCTAAATGGGTATCTTGCTCGCACTGCCCCTTTAATAATATTTCTTCTTTAATCCTCCCTCTCCACCACACAACAAAATATTTTCTAGTACTTAAACTGCGATAAGTTTTAAAAGGAATATATATATGCTCATAATGCTAATTTTCTTCTTGAAGTTGAAGAATATCGGCTTTGCTGTCTTCTTTGTGTTGCAGTTATGGGTTGGTCCTGGGAGTAAGGCAGCTGAAGAGAAAGAGTTTTTTGATAGCCACCTTGCTCCATTCTACAGAATTGAACAGGTTTCAGTTTGCTTGTAATTTATTTTACTTTTCTTTCTGGTCTCGTAATTCCATGTGTGTGATCTACTTACTGAAATCTAGGCTCCGTCTTATGTAAATGAGTTATCTAGCATGCCTGCTCATTTGCATGTTTGGCCTTTACCACCTCTTCCCCCCCCTACAAAATAAATAAATAAAGGAAGAAATATATTAAGATAGAGAGAACAAAATTAGTTTGAAAAATAAGGAATCCTCAATGAAGCAAAGCTACCTAATCCCTGAACATATCTGCAAGGGAGATCTCCCCTCCCTTAAAAAGACCATGTGCTTTATGCCAAATAGAAGCCAAATTTCTGACTTTTTGATCCAATGAAACCTCCTTAAAGATAAGAGAGATGCTTGAATGTATTTTCCACACAGAAAAATGATCTATTTACATTCAAGAGTATTACAATGATGATTAATGCCAAAGACTATTTACAAGGGAGCAATTAAGATACCACTACTTCCTAAGATGCACTGAGGCTGAGTACAGAAGCCTTGCAGCTGCTACAGCTGACATTTTGTGGATTCAGACTCTTCTTGGTGAGCTTGCAGTCCCACACCTCACTCCTATGGTGCTTTGTGATAATTCAAGTGCTCTGATACCATCTTGATAAACTGATATTATTGATATCAAAGGAGAAATTACAATTGGTCAAAGAGTCTCTGTTTACACTAAGATATGTATAGGCACAGAGATCCTAACTTACTAGTGACAGTTGCTGACAATGTACTAACCAACTGACAGCTGTACACAGCTGTATTGGCTAACTAAGGGTTACCTCTAACTAGTAGAGTTAACTTACAGAGACATAACAGAGTATACTCATGGTATGAATGAGATAAATATCTCAGCAAATCTCAATAGATATGTTTTGGTTATTTATCAAATAAGACATTTTGATTTTATTATTATGTTGATATTGATGCTGATGCAATTTTTAGTGCCCCATTCTTGTCAATGTCTTCCAATTTCCAAGAAAGTTTTCCCTTTCCATCCAAACATGTACTTTGCAATGAATATGAAGTCAACCATAGTTTCCTTTTTAATGTTTTTGTTATGTTGCCTTCTTATTTCCTGCTATTATTTTATCTGAAATAAATCACGTTTTAAAATATTTTTTGTGTATATTTCAGCTCATAATAGCGACAATCCCTGAATCTAAGCATGGCAAACCGCCAAGTATTATAACAGAAGAAAATATTGAATTGCTTTTCGAAATACAGGAAAAGGTGTTTTGATTTTCAGTTTTTTTTACTTACTAGAATTTAAATGGAGCTGTTGTATGCTTAGTGGGGCCTTCTTTATTAAAAAATATGTTTACATTTCAATATTCCAACAGGTTGATGGAATTCGTGCAAATTATTCTGGTTTGTTAGTATCACTGAGTGACATTTGCTTGAAGCCTTTAGGCGACGACTGTGCCTCTCAAAGCATTTTGCAGGTCCAACCCACTAATTTCCAAATTATTCCTGTAGTACTTTTGAATTGTGTATTGCGAATAATTAATTATTTGGCTTCTATTATCTGTAAGTTGTACAACCAGTTGGCTTTTCTTATTCAGTTCTATATCAATTTACTATTCTTTTTTTTTTGGCATACTCAGAAGCCTTCATTTGATTTCCTTTTTTGTCTTTATTTTATTCTAATAGTATTTTCAAATGGACCCTGACAATTATGACAACTACGGAGGTGTTGAACATGCTGAGTATTGTTTTCAGGTAAACTTCTGTAATCTGATTATGGATTACCTTAGTTTTGTTATTCAAATGAGTTTAATTTAAAACAGTTTTACTTTATGAGCAGACAAATATTGTAAAACAAAAAGATTAATGTGTTAAGAAACACTAAATTCCAATAAGCATACTAATTCAAGTTGAAATATTTGCATAGGTATGGAAGGAATACCTGCTTTTTCATTTCTTTTTTCTTTGTAAATAGTGTAGCTGTAGTGTGTCATGCATTGAATGTAGAATGCTCTGTTGATGCTTCTATACATAATTACTTCTTATAGATTATGTTGAATTTATCTCATAGCTTGTGTTTAATAAGACTTAAATCTTATTATTTTATTTTATCATTTTCAGCATTACACTTCTACTGAAACATGCTTTAGTGCATTCAAGGCTCCCCTTGAGCCAACTACTGCCTTGGGAGGGTTTTCTGGAAATAATTATTCTGAGGTAAGAATCTTGAATTTTAGCATAGATTTCTTTTTATGGGTTACTGCTATGCTGATTCACCTATTCTAGGCTTCTGCATTTGTTATCACGTACCCTGTCAATAATGCAATTACAAAAGTCGGAGATGAGAATGGGAAGGCAATAGCTTGGGAAAAAGCATTCATCCAGTTGGCTAAGGTATGACTACTAAATATATTTATTACAGTTATTAATTCTTGTGTAGCTTATATGCACAAAATCTTCATTTTATTTTTGACATCTCTCTATAAATCCTTATGGTGCTGTTGTTTTCTTCATTAATGAAAGAAAATTGGTTGTCATCTTTGGTGCAATAATAACAGATATTCTGCAATTTGTGCCAATTAATAACTAATATTCTTCTAATCAATTCCATTGACATAACTAACCTGAGTTAGTTAGTGACAGCTGTCCTAACAGATAACTAACTAACTATAGACTAACTACTAACTGTTGTTTAGCCTTTACAGATCAGTTTAAGCAAAAAGAAAAATAGACCGAGTAAGTATACTCCTACCTATACTTATAGTGTTAGATTTTGATTGTTAGATGACTCTAGGAAAGAAAAACCTGGGGTCTCCGTGTTTGTTACCCTAGCATGTTCTAGTGAAGTATGTTTCTGAATACAGATTTGTTTATTTGTTACTGATATGCATGGCTCTAAATCTGGCTGTAGCCTGTAGGCAATATATTGGTATAAAGTAAATGTTGATCCATCCACTGTCAACTTTTGAAATAAGGAAAAGTGCATGAGTGCATTTTTCAGATACCTACTCATAAGTAGGTTTGAGTTAAATTGATTATATTGTCCTAGTACAAGTGGCTATATAATATACTTATTTTTTTGAGTGGGTGTACTTTTGCACATTGCATGATATTACAGATATGCTAGCTGAATGCTAAAGGTACTTTATACTATCTGTCTTTTCTTCTCATTCCTTATCCATACGTATTTTGATCCAATTTTACATTTGGAAGGAGGAATTGCTGCCAATGGTGCAATCTAGCAATCTTACCTTGTCATTTTCAACTGAAAGTTCAATTGAGGAAGAACTAAAGAGAGAAAGCACTGCAGATGTCATAACAATACTTGTAAGAAATTTCTGTTTCTTTCAACTGAATGTGAAAACATGATTTGTGTTGTGTGTAAGCTAATGACTGATTAGTTTGGTTGTGACTTCATAAAGATGTGCTTTATTGGAATATACAATAAATGTCTTCTCCAACATATTATTAGGTGAGCTATATTGTAATGTTTGCTTATATATCGGTGACCTTGGGAGATAGACCACCTCATCCGTCTTCTTTGTTCCTCTCGTCCAAGGTATGTTATTTTCCTTGAAGCTTTCAATTGTCTTTTTCCCATGATCCCATCTAGTGTACCCTGTGATACCAAATTGTTTGTGTATATTCAAAAGTCAAAACATACATGCATAATATAAGTGCCAATACGTGATAAATTGTACTTGATGTTAATGTTCTTAACTAATGCTCCCAAGCATCTAAACTACACAGCAGAGTTGAAGTGTAGACCATTAATTCTGAATTTTACTTAGCAGAGTGATCTATTTATAATAATTGTGATTACAAGATAATAAATAACTACTATTATCAAGAGAACTACTTCCTAAGATAATTCAACTAAGCTAAATGCAATAACTAAGCTACATGGAGCTGAGCAAAAAAAAAAAAAGCTACATGGAAGAATAATAATCATTTAATGCTCCTATTCCCAACATTAATAATAACAAATGCAAAAGCTCAGAGTTGACGAGGAAACGGTTTGCATGTTTTGACATTTGTTATCATTGTGGTGGGGTGTTATTTTTTTTTTATCAGCAAACATAATATCATATATTAATTGAGTACCAGAGGTACTGGAAATACATATTACTATCCAGATTTGGTCCCAAGACATATGGTTTTCATTGAACGAGAATCTGAGGTATAGTTTAGGTTATTACAGAAATTTGCTCTAATGTTCTATCCTGCTCTATTGAGAAACCCTGCTCTAATGTTGGAAGACCAGTAATTGTAGTGAGTGTTGAAATCCTTCTCCAAATTTGTGAGCCATGTCATAATAAGAAAACTACATCATCTAGGATTCTGTTGGCATTGAATGTACCATTTGAGAAAATAATATCATTTCTGTGCTTCCAAATGGTCTATGTCAGTGCCAACCACCATCATTTCCATCTACTAGACCTCATTCCCTCTGTCATTCCATATATGTGTTGGAGAAAGTGTTGCCTTGGATGATTTGGAAAGACACCCGACAAGTTCACCCAAGACAAGGACTCCCACCTTACTGGAATTATCTTGCTGCACTGAAAGAATAGATGACCTGCGCTCTCCTCCTCAGCTCTGTAGAATAGGCATCTTGAATCTCCAACCTCTATCTGTCGCCTCCGCAAGTTCGCTCTAGTTGGTAGTCTATCTCTGATTAGCCTCCATGCAAATATAACAATTTTAGACGGAAACTTAAGCTTCCACAGCTCCTCAAATGCTCCATCCTGTTGCTGTTCAGATATTTCCCCCCGAAACACATAATAGGCAGATTTGGCCGTGTATTGCTCACTCGGGTCTGCCTTCCACTCCCACTGATCACCTTTCTGAGGCTGAATTGGGTGGCATGCAACATCCGATAGGAATGAAACCGCTATATCTATTTCGTTATCAAACAGTGGTCTTCTCCACCTAAAATCCCATTCTCAACCTGCATCTTTGAAGGCCTCCATATGCTGTATACTTTGGTGTGCTGAGTAGAAATACTATACAGCCTAGGGTATCTTGCAAGTAACGAATCCTCTCCCCCCCATCCATCTGTCCTCCCAGAATTTAAACTTGTCCCCACATCCAACCCTCCATAATGTTGTAGTGTTCATTATCGCTCCATGTTGCGGATGATTAAACACGATCTTTAGATCCCTTTTTACTGGAACCATGAGCATGGAACTATCTCTGTTTTTTTTTCAGTACCTCTGGTACTTTTATAAATATATTATTTTTGCTGATCAAAAAAAAAAAAAAAATACCGATTCACCCTTCCCTCTAGTTACTTCGCTTAAACCCCTCCTACCCTCATATTTTGATTCCAGTACCCTAGCCCACAACTCCCCTTGGCTCTGAAATAGGCTCCATTTCCATTTGCCTAACAATGACAGATTAAAAGAATTAATGTCTTTGACTCCCAGACCCCCATCTTCCTTTGGCAAGCAGACAGTTTCCCATTTAACCCAAGCTATTTTGTTTTGCTCTTGATCACCTCCCCATAGGAACCTTCTCTATAGCCTCACTAGCTTGTCCACCACCTTATTAGGTACCCTGAAAAAAGAGAAAAAATAAATAGGAATGGACGTTAGCACTAACTTTATGAAAGTCACTCTCCCCCCAAAAGACAAGTGTCGTTGCTTCCATTTCGCTAACTTTCTCTCACACTTAGTTATGATAGGATCCCATGTCTGATATAATCTCGGATTTGCTCCAATAGGAACACCAATGTATGTGAAAGGGAACGTCAACAAGCTACAATTGAGGTATTCAACTGCATCTTTTTCCACAAATCCGACAGCCCAAAAGCACCAAAACCGCTTTTAGCAAAGTTGATTTTGAGGCCCGATACAAGTTCGAAAGCCCTCAACATTGCTTTGATAGCTCTCACATTATCCATCGATGCTTCTCCAAAAAAGATTGTGTCATCCGCATACTGGAGCAGGCTAACTTCCACCTTGTTTTTGCCACATAAGAATCCCCTAAACAACCCCTTCTCGAGCGCTTGTGACATAATGCCACTGAGGGCCTCTGCTACTATATTAAAGAGGAGAGGTGATAATGGGTCTCCTTGTTTGAGCCCTCTTTGAGGCAAGAACTGTGCTGAAGGGCTACCATTCACCAGAACTGAAACAGATGCTGATTTTAGGCACCCCTCCATCCACTGGATCCATTTAGAATAGAAACCCATTCTTTTCAACATATAAATCAGGAATTCCCAGCAAACAGAGTCATACGCCTTCTCGTAATCCATTTTGAACATCAAGTACGGTTTTTGGCCTCTTTTGGCTTCGTCAATCACCTCATTTGCAATCATCATGCTATGTAGCATGTGCCTGCCTTGTATGAATGCTGATTGCCTTTCATGTATGATAAAAGGCATAACTTCTTCAATCTATTCGCCAGTATCTTCGCAACTATCTTATATGTGCAACCTGTCAATGAGATAGGTCTGTAGTCGCTCAGTGTTTGAGGATTCGATACCTTGGGGATCAGGGCTACGAAAGATGCATTTGAAGGTTAATCCATTGACATAGAATTCATCCAAGAAGCGCAGGACATCGGACTTGATGATATGTCAGAATTGCTTGATGAATTTGAAGGTTAATCCATCTGGCCCTGGACTCTTATCACTCCCACAATCCCATACAGCCCTTTTTACCTCCTCCTCCTGAAAATGCCCCACCAAAGTATCATTTTGGTGACTATCAATGGTCTGGAAGCTTAATCCATCCAATGTAGGTCTCTCAATCACAGTTTCTTGAAACCGTTGCTCAAAGAACAACCTAACTGCCTCTTTGATTGTTGCCGGCTCCTCCGTCCAGGCCCCATCAATCAACAACCCTTTCAGGCAATTATTTCTTCTACTAGCATTGATCATCAAAAGGTGGAAGTGTTGGTGGCTAACTTTGACATGGTCAATATGGCAACATCGGAACAAAATTATATTCTCCGATGAAACATTCAACGGGAACAGGATCATGGATGATGCATCTTTCCTACTTTGGACATGGCTTAGGTGTTTTGAGAAGGACTTTGTCATAGATTTTAATCATTGGTCGAGTAATCTTAGATCAGGATTTGTTTATTAGATGTGGAAAGCACTATAGATTGGCAATGGAAAAGAGATTCATTTTGTATCCAGACATTGGTCCATATCAAGACTACATCAAGTTTGATAATGGAACCATATGTCTGATGTCTTTAATTGTAACAGTTGTACCCCTGGTACTCAGATTAATATACATAATTATTTTTGCTGATAAAAAAAAAAGCATTGATCATCAGATGAAAATATCTAGAGTTGCAGTCACCTTCTTTGATCCATCTGGATCTCGCCTTTTGTCTTAGTAACGACTCATGTGATCGAGCTGTCACCCATAATTCCTCCTGAAGCTGCTTCCTGATCATCATCTCCGGATGGGATAACTGTCTGTCAACTGTGGCCTCTTCCATCTTATTTAAATCTTCCTGAATCTTCATATATTTCTTAAAAGTATCCCCAAATTGCTCTCTATTCCACACGTTGAGCCTGTTCTTGAGTGCTTTTATTTTTTCTTTTAAGACATACCCTCCCCACCCACTTTGTTGGTTGGATGTCCAGCTCTCTTCAACAGTTTTCTTGAACGAGGTGTCAAATAACCAACAATCCATGATTCTGAAAGGTTTAGGGCCCCAATCAATACTTTTGGAGCGGAGCAATATCGGGCAATGGTCAGAGAAGTTCCTCTACAATGTGTATTGAGCTGATCCAGGCCATTTGGAAAGCCATTCTGGAGATAACAGGAATCTATCTAACTTGTTCCTTGCTGATCCGTTTGGTCTTACCCATGTAAACTTGCTACCCACCCATGGCGCTTCCTCAACCTCCAGTTCTTTAATCCATTCATTGAATTCTCTAGACCCGTAATCCTCTAAGCCCCTGTGGCATGCACCAAATCTCTCTGTAGAATTTCTAATGCTATTGAAATCCCCCAATATGCACCATAATCCACCTTGGCTCTGGGTTTTCAATTGTTTGATAGACTCCCATAATACTCGTTTACTTTGAATATCACAAGGTGAATATATGCTTATAATATTCACTGTTTGAGCCTCTTGAATCCACTTCCCTACCAACAATACAAAACCAGTCCCAACTCTCTAGTTTGTGGTGGGGTGTTAGAGATGTAATATAAAACAACCAAATGTCTTCACCTAATAACTTAAAATTTTGGGATAATTGGTTCATGACATGGTATCTGATCATCTATGATTGAGTGATGTAGAGGTTCCATGCTGCCGTAATTCCTCTAATAAATAGTTAAATTTCAGCTAAAGGTAGGTGAGCCTCTGCATGTGTACACTTCAATCCCTAAAGGTTCTTGCATAAGTAGGCATATTAGAGATGTAATATAAAATTTTCACGTTTTCATCTAATAACTTTAGGTTTTGCAATAGTTGGTTTATGACATGGAGAGTTTATATTTTCGAATTTGGATTTACTAGTTGATCATTGTAAATATTCTCGTTTGCTATCATGTTGTTTGTTCAAGTATGGAGACTTAGGTTCATCTTAGGTTGCCACTGGTTTTTGACAGTCCATAGTATTTTCTTTAAATTTTGTTTTCTCGTCTTCATTGTACTTCAGATGACTATTATTCTTGATCAAAATTTCTTTGTGTTTCTCATGGATCTTGCTTCTCTCAAATTATATCCTCTCAATGATCTCTCCGATTTCTATCAAGATCTTAAATTCACTTGTTGGTGTCAGAGCTGTTTTGGTTTGGTTCCATTATGTGAGCCCTCAAGGGAGCTTCATTATTTGTTGAGGGCAGTTCACTTTTCAATTTGAAGATTCGGTATTAATTTACTTTAGTGCCTAAAGCTTTAAGTTTCAAAGGGGCTTTCAGTTTCCTGTGTTATTAGTGGTGTAAGATGGGAGACAAAGGCTAATAATAATATTGGACTATTAGAGTAGAAGAGTAGAATTCCCTTTTCTTCTTAAATATGGACCAGGTTTAAGTTGTTGACCATTTTTTACCATTGTTAATGAGAAGACCAATAATGTACATTCTATCTTGAATTCTTGTGTAGGTTTTCATGCTTATCAACAACTGCATTATTTTTTTTTCCAATTTTTTTCTCACGTGGTTGATGCAGATATGATAGAAATTAATTTTAACTTTTTCAAATGTTATGGGTAGCCTCTTCAACTCTGGCTATTTACTCTAATACTTCTCATTCTTCAATTTGATGTTATCCAGGTATTGCTTGGTCTTTTGGGGGTTTTGCTAGTTATGCTTTCTGTCCTTGGATCAGTTGGATTTTTCAGTGCTATTGGAGTAAAATCGACACTAATCATAATGGAAGTCATACCTTTTCTGGTTTTAGCTGTAAGTCTTTGTTTTTATCCTTCTCAAGATAATTTTATGAACTGCCATCAGAGATACCATATTTATCTTATATAAGTATTATGCAAGGTTGACTGGACTAAGTGCCTGTTTGGTTGCCTCCAGAATCATGTTACGGGGGGAGATTTGGGAGGGGGGGGGGGGGGATGGGACCAAATTCAACTTTTTACTGTACCCATGCTTGTTTGAATGATTTTTGTGCTGGATAGTGGATGGAATTAATCTCTCAATGCATAGAATTGATACTGGGAAGCCTGAATTTTTAGCTTTTATGTTGCGCATAATTGATTCTAGGTGTTAGACCACAAATTATGTCTTAACTACACTCCGTAAAGCAATTCTACTTTACCAACCAGACAAGATCAATTCTTTTCAACTAACTTCTAAAGTCAATACTCAAACACAATTTGATGTTTTCTAAATCAATTCTTTCAAAATGAAAAATCTAAAAAAACAAACGGTGGCTCCACACTATGATGCTTCACTCAGCTTTTCTAGTCAATTCCTTTGTAGGTAGCCCTTTACGTGACTCTTGCAATTTAGGGGTGACCATAGTTAAAGCTACTTTGTAACAGATTGAATGAAGAACTGAGAGAGATTTCTATTGATCTGAATATTTGATACACTGCAAAACTGAGTCTCTGTTTCCACTTTCCAGAGATTCTTGTTTATACACCAGTGTTGGACTTCTCTAGGAAGCCAATTACAGTATCTAACTCCAACTAACCCACAACTTTCATAACAGACTATGATAGTTAGCCTAACTGACTAAGGTAGTGATAACGATTTACAACTATATATACAGTGATCATAGGTATATACTGTAGAGAAGATATAAAGAGAGAGAGAGAGGAGAGAGAATCAGGACTTGTATTATAGACAGAAGAAGAAAATACAAAGCCACTGAAATCTCTTACAAGAACAGTATTTATACTGCTGAGATTAAGTTATAACTGTCAACTGACTAAGGCTAACAGTTAACTAACTACAGTAGAAAAACTAAGGTTAGTTATTCTTATAGCTCAGCTACATTGAGTTTGGAGCTCAAATATGTGAACCTAGTAGAAGACAAAGGCTTGTTAAGTAAATCTGCCCATTGGTCTGGGCCAGGTATATACTAAATCACCAGCTGCTTAGTAAAAACCTTTTCTTGGACAAAAAACACATCCAACTCCATATATTTAATTTTAGCATGGAGAACTGGATTATGAGCTAGCTGCACTGCACTGGAATTGTCACACAGCATGATAGGTGTAGAATGAGGAACTGCAAGTTCCTGGAGAAGAGTCTGAATCCAGAGAATGTTAGCTGTGGCAGCAGCTAAACTTCTATACTCTGCTTCAGTACTGGACCTAGAAACCACCTTTTGCTTTCTAGACCACCAAGACACCAGGTTAGGACCAACAAAGACAGCTTCACCAGATGTAGATCTTCTGTCATCTGGTTCTGAAGCCCAGTCAGAGTCACAAAAGCCTCTGAGAGAAAGATGGTTATTAAGAGAGGCAGGATACAGAATAAGTCCAGAATGAAGGGCACCTTGAAGGTACCTCAAAATCCTTTTCACAGCAGTCCAGTGAGACTCAAGAGGAGAAGCCATAAACTGACATACTTTGTTAACTGAAAAACTGAGTTCAGGGTGAGTTTTTTTTTTGCACAGCAAAAATCTGATAATATTAATAGGGTCAGTACTAGATGTACTGAAATATAACAGAATATACAAGGCAGAAATCTGCCATCCCCATCTACATAATAAATAACCACAATATGTGGTTACCCAAACAACAAAAAATCCTAAGACATTTCCTCCTTTAAGCAAGAAGACCACTGATTGAAATGTGTGTGAAAGTCTTTCTCCATGCAGTGGATCCAAGACCAAGTGTGAAATAAAGCTTCGTCCATGACTTTTTCGGTGCAGAAATTCTGGTTATTAAACACCAAGGCATTTCTGTGCTTCCAAATAGTCATGGATAGAGCTATCCAAAGAGCTTTCCACCGATTGTCTACATTGCTGTTTCCACTCCACTGAGAGAATTGCAGAAAGTGGCAATTAGGCTGAAGAGGGAAAGGACCCATCCTATCAACCCATCTCAAAATCTCCCACCAAAGAACACAAGTTTTCCTGCAAGAATACATAATATGGCCAACAGTTTCCTCTTCCTGATCACAAAGAGGGCAATTGTAAGAGGGCAGCTCGACATGCCTCCTCCTTAGATTATCCCTAGTAGGTAGTCTATTCTTGAAGATTCTCCAAGAGAAAGCAGATGCTCTTGGGGGAATTTGCAATTTCCAAATGGTCTTATAATTGCTGTCTTCAGAATTAGAACTGGCCTCAGCCTTAAGAAGGTTGTAAGCTGACTTTGTGGAGTAACAACCAGCAGGATCAGCCCCCCAACTGAGGAAATCCCGAGTTAAAGGTTGAATTTGGATACCCTCAATGTCAGCCATGAATGCTGCCAAGGTGTCAATTTCGTGGTCAAAGAAATGCCTCCTCCATTGTATCTTCCACTCCCAATTACTACCAGATAAGATGCCCATAGAGTTGATATTCTGATTCTGCTGAGTACTCACTTGAAAAAGAGTTGGGTACTTTTCTTGAAGACTTCATCCTCTTCCCTCCACTTGTCTGTCCAGAACTTGATTGTGTTCCCATCACCTAACTTCCACTTCAAATTATTGGAGATGCAGTTTCTATGGTGCGGTTGGAAAACATTTTTCAAATCCTTCCACCAAGGAGAATAATCTGCTCTGTTTCTACCACAGCAAAGAGTATTCCACCCTCCATATTTGGACATTAATATTTTGGCCCAAAGCTGATCCTGATTATTTGCCAAGTCGCAGCCCCATTTACCAAGCAATGCTTCATTAAACTTGGTCAAGTCTTTAATCCCAAGACCCCCTCTGTTCTTGGGGAGGCAAATAGTATCCCAATTTACCCAAGCAATCTTAGCCACTTCAGAATCTCCTCCCCAAAGAAAATTTCTCTGAATTGAGACTAGCTTGTGCACTACTTTTTTAGGGACTCTAAAGAAGGACAGCATGTAGATGGGAAGAGCTGTTAAAACAGAATTAATGAGAGTTATCCTTCCTCCCATGGATAGGCTTTTCTGCTTCCATTTGCTAAGTTTAAACTCAAACTTGTTAATGATAGGGTGCCACACATTCCAGCTTTTAGAAGATGTTCCCACTGGTATACCAAGGTAGGAAAAGGGAATTTCTAGCTGACCACAGTTGAGAAAGAGAGCTGCCTCCCTACACCAAGCCTCTGATTTTCCCATGCACCCAAATTGGCTTTTGGAATAATTAATCTTGAGACCAGAAACCATCTCAAAAATTCTGAGGACAGATTTCAGGACTCTAATGTTATCCATAGATGCAGTTCCAAAAAAAAGCGTATCATCTGCATATTGCAGAATATTTATCTCCTCCTTTTGTCTCCCCACTTGGTAGCTGTGGAACAAGTTTTTTGAGATTGCTGACCTCATCAATCCAGTAAGTCCTTCAGCTGCAATGTTAAACAGAAAGGGGGCAAGGGGATCACCCTGCCTTAAACCTCTTTGAGGCACAAACTCTGAAGTGGGACTGCCGTTAACCAAAATAGATATGGTTGCACTAGACAAGCATCCATCTATCCATTGTCTCCATTTATCAGAAAAGCCCATCCTCATCATCATGTAGTTTAAGAAGCCCCAAGAGACCGTATCATAGGCTTTTTCAAAATCCACCTTGAAGATCATGCAAGGATTTTTTTTATACTTGGCTTCAACAATAACCTCGTTAGCAATCAACACCCCATGAAGAATATGCCTCCCCTTGAGGAAAGCTGTCTGCCTTTCATCTATAAGGTGAGGTAAAACCCTAGCCAGCCGAGAAGCCAAGATTTTTGACACTATTTTATAGACACATCCTATAAGAGAGATGGGTCTATAATCATGCAAGGACTGCGGATTAGAGATCTTGGGTATGAGGGCTATGAAAGAGGCATTACTTCCTTTAGGGAATCTGCCATTGATATAAAATTCATCCAAGAACCTTGTAAAATCAGGTTTTAAAACCTCCCAAAACTGCTTTATAAAATTGAAATTCAAGCCATCGGGACCAGGGCTTTTATCTCCTCCACAAGCCCACACTGCTGCTTTAATTTCCTCCTCACCGAATCTAGCAGTAAGGCAGTCCTTGTCTTCTTGACCAAGGGAAGGAAAGTGGACTCCATCCAGGGTTGGCCTTTGAGGATTCTGTTCTGAGAATCTATGTTTAAAGTGGTTTAGAACTGCATTCTTGACTCTAGTAGGCTCCTGGACCCATTCACCTGCAATGAGCAGACCTTGAATTGCATTAATTCTCCTTCTGTGGTTGATCATCCTGTGGAAATAAGCTGAGTTTCTATCCCCTTCTCTTATCCACTTGACTCTTGATTTTTGCCTCAACATGGACTCATAGGCAAGAGCTGCACTCCAAAGCTGTTCCTGCAAAGATTTCTTTAAATCCACCTCAGCTTGAGATAGAATTCCAGTACTGCTACCAGCTTCCAAGTCATTCAGCTCCTTCTTTAAATTCTGAATTTTAGAAACATTGATAACACCATTTTGCAAGCTCCACTGTCTGATGCATCCCTTAATGAACTTCAGTTTCAGCTTTAAAGCATATCCACCCCAACCGCTAGGATGATAGTTGCCCCATCTATGAGACACCATTTTCTGAAAATCTTTGTCCTTCAACCACCAGTCCATTACTTTGAAAGGTCTAGGCCCCCAATCCACTGTTGTAGACCTCAAGAGGATGGGGCAATGGTCAGAGAAATCTCTATCAAGCACGAATTGAGTAGAATCTGGCCATTGGGATAGCCATTCATCAGATAGAAGACATCTGTCCAGTCTACTCATAGCAGTCCCATTAGGTCTATACCAAGTGAAGTTCCTCCCTATTGACCTGACCTCCTCCAAATCCATATCCGAGATCCAAGAATTAAATTCAGAGATACATGAAGAACTCCCCACTGACTGAGATGAGCTGATCCTCTCATTGTGGTGTCTTATAGAATTAAAGTCACCGACAATGCACCAAGGGCCATCATGGAAGGAAGGTTTGAGAAGTTTAATCTCTTCCCATTGCTCCCTCTTAGTGATTGTAACATACTGCTAGGCTCCAACAACAGATCTGTAAAAGGAGGGATCTTGCAGTAAATCAGAGCCATGTTGGAGAGTCTGCAGCTAGAGTTCATAGGAGAAGAAATGGGCTTTGCTTCTAGCACATTGATTTTCTGTAGCAGATCTCGAATGTACTTGGACTGAGTCATCAAAAGTGCTCCACTGGATAATGAATGAACCTCAATCCCCAAAAAATAGTCTAAAGAGCCCAGCTGCTTGAGAGATGAATTAACTTTTGCACGAGTGTAGATGAATTTCCAGTGATAATAATATCATCTACATATACTAAAATGTAGGTAGTGGTAGAGCAAGTCTTGTAAATGAATAAAGAAGGGTCACATTTGCTTTCAGTTTTTTTTTTTTCTTTGATCAGCGAAAATATCTTTTTATATATATAAGGGAAAGTACCAGAGGTACTCTTGTTTTCTTGTAGGAAAACTAGACACCTTTGGTGGGAGAGTTTGAGATGGGTTAATAGAGAGGGTCCTTTCTCTATTGAACCCAAAAGCCATTTTCTGCAATTCTCTCTTTGGAGTGGGAAAAGCAATGTAGACAAGCGATGGGAAGTTTTCTGGATAGCTCTATCCATGTCTATTTGGAAGCATAGAAATGCCTTGGTGTTTCACAACCAGGATTTCAACTCTGAAAAAATTATGGATGAAGCTGTGTTTCACACCTGGTCTTGGATCAACAGCATGGAGAAAGATTTCCATTGTCATTTTAATCAATGGTCTTCTAGCTTAAAGGAGGAAATGTCCTAGGGCCTTTTCTTTTGTTGTATGGGTATCCACTTTTTGTGGTCATATCTTTGTAGGTGGGGCTGGCAAAGTACTGCCTGTGTATATTCTGTTACTCCTCAGTACTCCTAGTACTGATTATCTTTTAATACTATCAGATTTTTGCTGTGCAAAAAAAAAACAAGATTATAACTAAGTAAGATGCTAGATCCACTGTTATGATCCAAGCTAGATACATTGTTACATTAGTCAATAACTACCCGTCTATCCTAGTTGCAGAAAGCTGCTGGTAGGTTGCTAGACCAGTAGTTATAATGCGCTGTAAATCCTTTCTCCAGCTCTCTGAGCCAAGACCATACTAGGAACACTGCATCCTCCATCATCTTACTTCCATTGAATGGTTCATTTGAGAAGATAGTCTGATTTTTGTGCTACCATATTGTGAGAGTCAAAGCAACCCACCAACATTTCCATCTGATGTACTGTTTCATTCCATGTAAGCCATTTGGGTGCTGTATAAAATGTTGCCTTGGGTTGACTGAAAATGCTCCCAATGTGTTGATCCAAGATAGGGATTCCCACCATAGGGTTGTGTTTTTGGGCAGTTAAAGAACAGATGGGAAGCTTCCTCCTCCTTATTTCTATAGAAAAGGCACAATGAATCATTTAGCTGTATTTGTCTCCTTCTCAAATTGACTTTAGTTGACAATCTGTCTTTGACTAGTCTCCAGGCAAAGATGGCTGCTTTTGCTGGGATTTGTAGCTTCCATATCTCCACAAACACATCATCTATATTTTGTCATCTCGAAGCTGCTGGATAATACAATTTTCCTCTCTTGGTCTTGGATGAGGGGGTGGGAAAAGGATTTTACTGTTCCTTTTCACCAATGGTCCTCATCTATGGCTTTGACTTTTAAGTAGTGTTTGTGTTGTTGGGTTGGGTTGTATTGTTTCTGTTGGGATGTTGGATAATTTTAATTACTTTTCTGTCTCAGGAGATCCTACCTCCTGTGGCTTCTTGTAGTACCTCTGGTACTATGTATCTTCTATTATATATTTAATATAATTTTGGCCGTTCAAAAAAAAAAAATCTATATTTTCCTCTGCTGCTTCACCTTGCATCAAGTGGTATGCGCTCCTTGTAGAGTAGTGTCCATTGGGTTCTGATTTCCATATCCAGCAATCTGCTATGTGTCGATGGATATGGATCCGTGATGTCTCTTCCAAAAAACCGATTGCCGCGTCCACTTCATTTTCAAATAAAGGCCTTCTCCATTGAAATTTCCATTCCCAAGCTATGTTTGTATGGCTTCCCACTTGTTGAACGAGCTGTTGTTGTTGACAGGATATTTGATATAGCCTTGGATATTTCCTCATTAGTGCCTCCCCTTCTCCGGACCATTTATCCTCCCAAAATCTGATTTTGTCCCCACACCCCACCTTCCAAGTTGTTTCTTGTTGGAGTACTTTATTCATTTGATGTTCGTGTGTCACCTTCATTAAATCCTGCCACCATATGGATTCATTGTTGACTCGTTTACCCTCAGCTAATGATCGCCACCCTCCATATTTCGAATCCAATATTCTAGCCCAAAGTTTTGAACTTTGCTGCATCATGTTCCACCTCCACTTCCCCAGCAGTGCTTTGTTGAATGTCCTGATGTCTTTTATACCCAAGCCACCTTTTTCCTTTGAGAGACAAATTGTTTCCCATTTAACCCAAGCAATTTTCTTTTGGTCCAGTCCTCCGCCCCATAGGAACCTTCTTTGAATTTGGACCAACTTATCCACCACTTTATTTGGAATCCTGAAAAAAGAAAGAAAGTAAATTGGGATAGATGTTAGGATTGATCTTATAAGAGTCACTTGTCCCCCAAATGATAAATGTCTCTGTTTCCATCTAGCTAGTTTTCTGTCACTCTTTCTTAGGATCGGATCCCACAGCTCACTACGCCTTGGGTTAGCCCTAATTGGAATACCCAAATATGTGAATGGCATAGACAGAATTCTGCAATTCAAGTACTCAGCAGTCTGCACTCTCCACTGATCAGATTGTCCCACTGTCCCAAAGCGACTCTTTGCATAGTTTATTTTCAGACCGGATGCAAGTTCAAAAGCCCTCAGGATCGATTTGATTATCTTAACATTTTGCATGGTGGCCTCCCCAAAAAATATGGTATTGTCGGCATATTGTAGGATGCTAACTGGTACCTTATTTACCCCCACTAGAAATTTAATGAACAACTTTTTTACTGCTTCTCTCATGAGTCCGGTTAAGGCTTCCGCTGCAATGTTGAATAAGAGGGCTGCTAGTGGGTCGCCTTGTCTGAGTCCTTTTTGTGGGACAAATTCTGATGTGGGGCTGCCATTTACCAACACCGACACTGAGGCAGATTTGAGGCAACCTTCCATCCAATGAATCCATTTATCGCAGAACCCCATTCTCCTTAGAACATAAGAGAGGAAGTCCCACGAGACTGAGTCATAGGCCTGTTCGAAGTCAACTTTGAATATCAGGCATGGCTTTTTAACCCTCCTTGCTTCCTCCACTACTTCATTAGCAATGGCTGCACTATGTAGCAAATGTCTTCCAGCTATAAAAGCAAATTGTCTTTCATCAATAATTGTTGGCATGATTCTCTTTAATCTGTTGGCTAGCACCTTAGCCACTATCTTGTAGACACATCCTATGAGGCATTGGGGGTCAGGCATCTTAGGTGTCAAAGCAATAAATGAGGCATTGCCTCCCCTTGGGAAAGTACCGTGAGCATGAAATTCATCTAGAAAGCGCAAGATATCAGGTTTCAGGATCTGCCAAAACTGCTTGATGAACTTGAAATTAAGTCCATCCGGGCCTGAGCTCTTTTCACTACTGCATTCCCATACCGCTCTCCTTATTTCTTCCTCAGTGAAGGTACCCACCAGCATTTGGTTTGTTTGTTGCCCGATGTTGTTGAAGTTGATGCCATTTAGAGTTGGTCTAGTTTGCATTGATTCTTGATATCTTTGCTGAAAAAACCGGCGGACTTCCTCTTTCACTCTGCTTGGTTCCTCAACCCAGGAGCCATTGATGAACACTCCATTTACTGCATTAGTTCTGCGATTTGAATTGATCAGCAGGTGGAAGTAGCGGGAGTTACAGTCGCCTTCTTTGATCCATCTAGACCTAGCCTTTTGTCTCATTAGTGATTCATGTGACTGGGCTGCTGTCCACAGATCTTGCTGCAGTCTCTTCCTGTTCATACTTTCATGGGGAGTCAACTGTCTATCTGCTGTGTCATTTTCCAGCTTATTTAACTCAGCCTCTATATTTTGATCCTTCTTGAAGGTATCTCCAAACTGCTACTTGTTCCATAGCTTCATTCTTTCCTTAAGGCATTTGATTTTTTCTTTGAGTATATAGCCGCCCCAGCCCCTTTGTTGTGTCTGTGTCCAGCTTTCATTAACCATCTTCCCAAATGACTTATTTTTGAGCCAGCAATCAAGTACCCTAAATGGTTTGGGCCCCAAATCAACATTTTTAGATTTGAAGAGCACTGGACAATGATTTGAGAAATTTCTTTCTAGAATAAGCTGCGAACTGGCTGGTCATTTAGAGAGCCATTCTGAGGAAATAAAAGCTCTATCTAGTTTGCTTCTGGCTGTCCCATTTGGTCTGAACCAAGTGTATTTACTCCCTATGCATGGTGGCTCAACAACTTCAATATCCTCTAACCATTCATTGAATTCATTGATGGGTGTATCATCCATCCCTCTCTGTGATACTCCCACCCTTTTCGATACATTCCTAACACTATTAAAGTCTCCCAGCAGGCACCATAGGCTCCGTGGGTTCAGATCCTTGAGCTGTTTTAGAGATTCCCATAATATTCTCTTGTTTTGAGAATCACAAGAGGCATATATGTTGACTATAATCACCTTCTGTGCTTCTTTTCTCCATACCCCTTCCAATAGTATAAACCCCCTACCACTGACCCTTCTTTCCACATTAAAGTTGTCAGTGAACCCAAACTTCAACAAAGTGACTTTAAGTCTCTCAAACCAAGCTTTAGGAGCTTGTTTGAGTCCATAAATCGCTTTATTCAGTTTACATACAAGGGATTTATCAGAGGACTCAAACCCTGGAGGTTGAGTCATGTAAACTTCTTCCTCTAACAGCCCATTAAGAAAGGCATTATTTACATCCAACTGCTGCAGGGGCCACTTGTGAGTAATGGCAAGAGTTAAAATCACTCTAATAGTCACTGGTTTGATCACTGGAGAAAATGTCTCATGAAACATCTTTTGAGAAACTGACTCAATGATAGGTAAGGTGGTTGAAATGAACTCAGTAGGTGTAGAACTAGAAGTAGGAGAGGAAAAGAGGGTAGGATAAGGAAACTGATTTTCATTGAAAATAACATCTTTTGAAATGGAAATTCACTCAATCACAGGCTAAACACTAAACAAAGGTTGATGAGATGTCTGTCCTACAATATAAAGCCACACAATATTTGATTTCATAACCATCAAATAAGTTGCTTTTGTTGAGTGTTTGAAAGCTCATTTGGTGGCTAAAGGCTATCCCCAGACTTATTGCCTTGGTTACATTGACACTTTCTCTTTGGTGGCAAAAAATTGCTTATGTTCTTTTATTTCTAGCCGTGGATGTCATTTTTGTTGGCCTCCTTAACAACTTGACATCAAGAATAGCTTTCTTAATGGAGATTTATAGGAGGAAGTACACATGGAACAACCCGTTGCTTTTATTGCTCAGCGGGAGTCTGGCCTAAGTTTACATGCTTCGCAAATTTGTATATGGTCAAAAGCAATCTCCTTGCACTTGGTCTGGATGTTTTAGTATTGTATTACAAGCCTTTGGCATGACTAGAAGTGAAGCCAATTATTCCATTTCCTTTTTTTTTTTTGCTCAGCAAAAATAGATAATTATATTATATGCAAAGTACAAGAGGTACTGAAAATACAAACAGTAGTACTATACACAGATGGTATCAATACTATCCTAGAGATTAGTATTAGATACCATTTGAGCCCAAGGCCAAGATTACAGCTGTTGTGTATCTACTACAGAGAATCCTAGCCATTACCCTTCTTTCCTATTTACCCAAATACCTCCCCCAGATGAGATGACCATTGGTTGTAATGCATAGTGAAGTCCTTCTCCATAACTTTGAGCCATGACCATAATAGGAGAAGTGCGGCATCCATTACTTTGGTTGTGTCAAAAATCTGCGTGTCAAAAACTGCTTTGTTTCTATGTTGCCAAATGGTCCACGTGAGGGCTATCCACCAGCATTTCCATCTTGTATCCTTAATGCTACCGGCATTCCTGTTGGTGTGTTGCATAAAGTGTTCGATTGGGTTCTGTGGAAAAGCTGCCTTTTTTCCCACCCATCTCAATGATTCCCACCACAGGGGGAGTATGCTGCTGCATTGGAAGAAGAGATGTGATGCATCCTCCTCCATATTGTTGCATAAAGGACATTGTCATCACCAATAAATATGTGATGCATCTCAATGATTCCCACCACAGGGGGAGTATGCTGCTGCATTGGAAGAAGAGATGTGATGCATCCTCCTCCATATTGAATGCTCGAAGCAGAATTTGTTCAAGCCTTTTCAGATTAAGGATGTTGGCAAGCTTTTCTCTGGGTATAGAAGTTGCACAATGTGGATTTCCTTGAGGAAATATGCCTTGGATATTCTAGAGGAGGCTGGCATGACCAAGTGTAAGCATATCAATACACCCATGGCTCCCAGCATAAAGCTTTTACCAAGATAGAGGAAGCCATTACCAGATCCTAAATAATATTGAAGAATGATTGGGTAACTGAACTTTCTCCCAATAACTAGGTCAAATATTTCTTTTGATGTGACATTGTTGAGTCAATTCTTTCATCCTACATGTGACTCGTACTAGGATGCCACTGTTCAGGTCTTAGATACATAAAAGAGCTATAGGAAGATGGTTACTCTATGACTATGACGATGCTGATCCGGCGGCAGGTTCTCCTTTAGGCATTCTTCCTCAAGATACTGCTTTCATTTTGGAGTTAATCTGATATCTTGGGAAAGAAGAAGCTGACATCAAGCAATGGCAGTTGCAATGTGTGAACTCGTATAGCTAAAATAGTTTCTTAAGGAGTTAGGTGTTTGTAAATGGCAATTCATGAAGCTTGTGTGTGATAATCTAGCTTCCCTGCATAAAGCTTCAAATCCAAGGTTTCATGAAAGAATAAAACACCTGTAGGTTGATTTTCATTTTGTGAGGGAGAAGAGCCGTCCTAGAGAAATGATCACTTCTTTCATCTCACTGTTTCAGTGAGTAGCTGTTAACATTTTCACCAAGATTCTTTGAAGTCCTCGAGTTAATTACGTATGAAACAAGCTTGTTGCATGACTCCTATGCAACAATTTGGAGCAAGTAATATAATGTTTGTAGAATTTGAGTTTGGGCCTAACTCAACACTACTAAACTGGCTTGTAAGGTGAGGGATGTCCCCCACTTATATACTTTAATTTGGTTGTATCACTAGTCGATGTAGGATCTCCAACACACACCGCTCATGCTGAAGACTAACATCTTGAGCGTGAAGTTTGCAAGACTGGACATCTACGGATGGTCTGATAACAGACTAATAGCGGGTGGCATAATAGGCCCAACAACAATCGCTAGGATAACAAATGTTATTATAATTATTAGAATGTTGGAAAGTAAACATTAAGAATTGGTATATTTGGTTCATGTCCTTTGAGCAATAGTGCCATAGGAAATAGCTTAAATTCATTTTTTTTTGTCTTGTAAATGCTCTCTTGATGTATATAAATATCATATATGCTGACTGCTACTTTCTTAAGATAATTCAGAACCTTTCTTCTAAATTTGGGCCATTCTCTAAATTCAAGTTTTATTAATTTTTATAACTCTTCTGCTTACTTTTCTGCAAGTGTGGTTAGATTTCACTTTTTTTTTTTGGATTTTCATTTTTTTTATCAGGTTGGTGTTGATAACATGTGTATAATCGTAGATGCTGTGAAACGGCAACCCTCAGGTTTACCAGTAGAGGAACAAATAAGCAATGCAATGGGTGAAGTTGGACCTTCAATAACACTGGCCAGCTTATCAGAAATTCTAGCATTTGCTGTAGGATCATTTGTTTCTATGCCAGCATGTCGTGTTTTCTCCATGATTGCAGGTTACAGATTTTTCTCTTCTCACCCTGTACTTTGGACCAAAAGAAAACTGAATCGACATCATCTATACACATAAAAAGGAGGGTGAAATATACGACTCCTTTAAAAAGTGGTTTTAAGATTTCTTAACTCCTTAATTTTCTTTTTTATAGCTTTGGCGGTTCTACTGGACTTCCTTCTACAAATTACTGCTTTTGTAGCTTTGGTTACATTAGACTTTATGAGGGCCAAGGATAATAGGATTGACTGCTTTCCGTGCATGAAGTTGAATCCGCCCTCTGCGGAGCGAAATGAAGGTACATGTGAGTTATGGCATGTATACTTTGGTTTTCTGCTAAGCCTGCATCTTATAGTTTAGGCTTTTGGGTAGTAGGGTTTCAAATTGGTATAGCCTTTATGACCATGTTGTCAATAAGTTGATCATTTATGCTCCTATTCTTATGCATCTATGATGGGCCCTTTTGCTTTGTCTACGCTTCAAGCAATCAAGCCCAAAGCTCTTTTGCATGAGGGGTTTACTTGGACTTATAAATCATTCTTGTTACTCTATCTAATAAGCCTTAAGCTTTTAGGATTGAGTTGGTCTTTGACATGATATCAAAGGCTCCATGTAGTGGTTACAAATTTGATCCTTGTTGTCCTTTTTTGGCTTGGTGAGATTTAATTTCAGCACTACGCATGAATGTTATGTGATTTGTCAATGCTTCAACTTGAAAGGACTCTCACATAATGAAACATCAAACATGTTAAGGGTATAAATCACTCTTAAGTTTCCACCTTGTAGATTAAACTTTTACTTTTAAATTGATGCTCAATAATTCTTTATATCTAACATTTTCCATTGAAGCATAATCATGAATTATTTTCAGCTGCTGTTGGTACTTTTGTATTTTAAACTTTTTTTTCTCTCCTTGCTTATATATGGTTCTAATCATATCCTAATAAAGTGTAGGCGTTAGGCGGGAAAGAGATGGATTACTGACACGATATATGAAGGTAAAGTTATATTTACTTCATGAGTTGATTATTTGTAAACTAAAAAATAAATTTTATTGTATTACCCATGTTTTATGAATTCGATTTTGTTGTTTTCTAATTCTATTTGGTGGTCATAAGCAAAAATTCTCAAGATAATGCTATAGAACTTTTACTTTGTTAGAGTGGATTAGCTAGATAAATAAGGTGGAATTTGGATGGAATGGGCATTCAGTTAGTTAGAACATTTATAAGAAAAAGAGAAATCCTTTGTGAAAGAGAAATCCTAAATTATTTGCATATTTACAACATAGATAATATATAGTGTTAGAACTTAAATGTAATAATTTTATATTAGAAATAGATAAAACAACTTAATCATTAGTCTCATGAAACAAAATTATAAGTTATATCTGAGGTTATGAAACCTCTATTTTGGAAGATGGAATTGAAGAAATGAAACAACCAATTAGAGTGCATGCATTGAATGAGTGAGTGACAAATAGAGTAGTGGAATAATCCATAAGATAAGCTATCCTTCAATTCCTTTTCGTTTATTAATTTAAGCTAATATGCTCTTCGATTTCTTTCATGAGAATTGGTGAAAGAAAAGTAAGGAAGGATAAATAATGAATGTTGAATCGTGTGATTATTGCACCAATTCGTTAATGGATAGTAAGATTTGTATTCATTTGAGATTCATCTTATGATACAAATTGCTAGCTAGCTGAATCACATGATTCAAATCGTGAATTGTAATATTCCAATAATTATGATAGCTGCCCTATCAGGACTGGTTAGTTAGTTAGTTAGTTAGAGGGGATTAACATATAAATAAGGGAGAATAAGATTGGAAGGGGCATTCAAAGAATTTGAAGATTTGTAAGAAAGGAATTATCATTTGTGAAAGGGAAGCAGCCCTTGGACAAGAACTACTTTTCCTTGTTCTGTTCAGTTTCAATCAAGAAAAATCACTGTTTATTTCCATCTTGTGTTCCTATCACTTTTCTGATCAAAATTAACTCTACTATCATTGTATGAATTTAGGAGGTTCATGCACCATTTCTTGGACTATGTGGAGTTAAAATCTTGGTCATTGCCGTATTTGCTGCATTTACCTTAGCAAGCATTGTGAGTTTCGTGGGAAACGAGAAAATATTAATTTTCAGTAAGCCCTTTTCAGAAATGTCATTCTATTTTTGCTTTTATTGTTTCCTTTTATTTTGACAGGCATTATGCACAAGGATTGAACCTGGTCTTGAGCAACAGATTGCTCTTCCACGGGATTCCTACCTTCAGGTTTAAGTTTCTATTTGTTTTCCCATGTTCCATTTTGTACTATCCAGCCTCTTATATTCATTTTTTCTTTCAGGGTTATTTCAGTAACATATCCGAGTACCTTAGAGTTGGACCACCCTTATATTTTGTTGTAAAGGATTACAACTACAGGTTGATTAATTTTATTGTTCTTAGTGTACTTATATCTTTATTAATTGATGGGTCTTTTAAGAAGACAATTCAATGTTGTATTATTTACCTGAAATGATGCATTAGGCATGCCAGCTGCTGTTGAATAAAAAAGGAAATAGAATTAGTGGAAAGAAAATTATGTATATCATTATTTTCCTCCACAGTGCTAGCACATGAAAAATCTCATATAGATGTATCAATTAAGTGTATTATCTGAACTTTTGAACTGATTTCCTGTGAGTCTCTTGTGCAGTTTGGAATCCAAACACACAAACCAGCTATGCTCCATTAGCCACTGTGATTCAAATTCTCTTTTAAATGAGGTAATTCAATGGTCAAGTTCTTCAACAAGTGATTATTAGTGTTAACCTCCATTCATTAGTTCTAGTAAAAACTGAATATTTTATTGATTGCTTGAGAGAAAACTCACTTAAGAAAGATTGTGTAAATGATAATAAACACTGGAAACAAAGAACTCTAAGACTAAGAGAATAAGAGATTGACTGAGATTACATCAATAATATCTAACCTATCTAAGTAAAAATATCAAATACAGAAATAAAATAAATATAAACCCCCCAAGCCGTGTCATATATATGTAATTCTAGGACCTCTTGAAGACTTGGTAAAATGTCAGCCTGATTATCTTTGGAGCTCATAGAGGTAGTTTTGATAATGCTGAAAAGTATCTTCTCTATATAAAGTGGCAATCAACTTATGTTGTCTTCTCTTGAAAAAACTAGATTTAATAAGAGATATAGGGCAGATTATCACAAACAAGCTCCTAAGACCTAACTCTTAAAACTTGCAAGTCTTGAAGCAAGTGTTTTAGCCATAGAAAATCACATGTGGGGTGAGCCATGGTGCAATACTCTACAATCTAGCCACAACATTCTGTTTCTTACTCTTCCATGAGTTGATTCCTCTCATAAGAACACAATAGCCTGAAGTGGAATGGGACATTTGTCACTGACATCTTTTGCCCACTTGGCATCTAAGTATGGTATAATATTAGTGACCCCTAGCCATATAAACTGGGTCCTTTCCTGGTCACCCCTTAATGTACCTTAGTCCAAACAACTACATTCCAATGACATTGGCAAAGAGAGTTCAAGAACTGACTAATAAGGCTCCCCCTGATTAGGAAGAAGCTTAATATTTTTGGTCATATGGGTATCAAAAGGTTTACAATCTAGCATTCCTGTTTTCTTCATGTGTGATCTCTGTACCCAAATTGCAAGTGTTTTGCTTTATTTTCCTAAAAAATTAATGAAATTCCTCATGTAAGTCTTATCTACAAAAGGAAACATCTCTAAACTCAAACTAAGCTAATTTTTATGGGTTTTCAAAAAAAATATTCTTTTTGGTTTATTTTTCTTCAATTTTTCCTTTGAAATCATGCACATAAGTTCATAAAAAATGAATTTATCATGGTGCAAACTAGCTGTGCTCACACTGAAGGTAGTTTTGCTCATGAAGATGGTAAGACCCTTCCTTGCAACACTGGTAAATCTTTTGGGCTAAGAGACTATAGAGAAGTTGCTTTTCCTCAGACAAGTAAAAAAAAAAAAAAAAAGCAAAACAGATTTTCAATCACAGCCAAAAAAAATGAGAAGATGGTGCTTTCTAACAGCTGCAAAAGAGACAGTATTAGGACAAATGAAACATAACAGGGAGTGGGCAGTGTCCTGTTGTGTGGTGGGGGTGGCAAGAGGTGCACACACACCTGAAATGCATGGCTACTGGTTGCGTGCATAAGGGAACATGGCAGATCTGATGAGAGCTGAAACTTTGGGTACAGGGACATCAGTGACGTCCGCTTTGCTGAGGGGATCTTTGCTGGAGAAACCTGCTGGAAAAAAAAATTCCAGCAATGGCAGTGGTGGATGAAGGCTGCCTAAGATAGCTTCAAGAAGGAAGCTAGTCTTTTGATGCATCTAGAGTCTGATACCTACTTGATAAACCTAAAAGATTTGAAAAAGAATAAAAGTATAGAGTATACTTACTCTTATAGTGGCTGAAGTTTATTTATTATTCAGCTTATTACAAAGGATGATTACCACTCCTATATATAGACTACGTTACCAATTTTACTGATGACTAATCTCCGCCGGAGAACCTGACTGGTCACCTTTAGTGGGGTCCCCTCCCAACCACGTTTTTTCCATTCACAAGGATCGAATCCGAGACCTTGCTTAAGGGGGCCGAGCCCAGGACCACTCAGACCAACGACTTGTTGGTAGAGTCTAAGAATATGTACAGGCTAACTAATGAAAGAAATAAACCCTATGAATTACAACAATTATATTCTTCATTTATATTGTTGAATGGCTGACTTGTACATAACTACACTTGTAATATAATTTCTTTTTTTGTCTTGGCATATATTTGAATGGATTCTGTATATATTGTTCTGTAACGTTGCAGATATCTAGAGCATCATTAGTGCCAACATCAAGCTACATAGCCAAACCAGCTGCCTCATGGCTTGATGATTTTCTTGTATGGATATCACCTGAAGCTTTTAGTTGCTGTCGAAAATTCACAAATGACTCTTATTGTCCACCTGATGATCAGGTTCATGCTTCTTTAAATGTCCTTGGATAATATTTGCGTGCTGCGTGCTAAGTTTTCTTCTCTCCTACATGCTTTGAACTAATATTCATACACATTGTATATGTATATATGGTTTCTCTTTTCTCCTGCCTTGTTTTTGTATCTACATCAATTGTTTAAATGATAAATCTAATTAAATATTGCTCAATGTACCATCGTATATCTTTCATTTACAATAGTAAATGTCTGTCCTTGTTCAGCCGCCTTGCTGTTTACCAGATGAAGGGCCATGTGGGTTGGGTGGAGTGTGTAAAGACTGTACAACAGTAATATACTTCTCCCTCTAAACTTTTTTGTTTATTACATAGGATACTACTTTCCTAATAGATGTGACTGTAAATCAAAAGGATGAATTAGTAAAGCGACTGACACTTTTGGTTGATTCCTAGTGTTTCCGCCACTCGGATTTGGTTAATGATCGTCCATCTACGGCACAGTTCAGAGAGAAGCTTCCCTGGTTTCTTGATGCACTGCCATCAGCTGATTGTGCCAAGGGTGGTCATGGAGCTTACACCAACAGTGTAGATCTGAATGGTTTGAAAAATACTCACTCCCTCTTTATAAAAGGGCAAAACTTATATTTTGTTCCTTATGTATTTGCTGTAACATTCTCAAAATTGAAAATATAATATGTAGATTTTGCTTATAACTGGCTTTCAGGTTATGAGGGTGGTGTCATCCAAGCTTCTGAGTTCCGTACTTATCACACACCAGTTAATAGACAAGTATGCAGTGTGATAAGTGATGATCTTATTTTCATTGCTTTGGCATATTTTTTTTCATACATTTCTCTGTTTGTTCTAATGAAAATCTTGTTAGGGTGACTATGTTAATGCAATACGAGCTGCAAGGGACTTTTCGGCAAGAATTTCTTCATCTTTAAAGGTTTGGACGTCAATGGCATTATGCATTTTTACCTGATTTGTTTTGGCATTCTGGATCAAAAAAATGTTCGGAATATGGTCTACACATATTTTTTCTCCTTGTAATTATTTTTTTATTTGAACTGCATTTCTGAGCCTTTTCCTAGGATTGGCTCTACTATTACTGCTATTATTGTTATTGTTGTTGTTGTTTGTTATTGGTGTTATTATTGTTACTGTGTTATTTCTGTCTTTCACCAATCTAATATTTTATTTGGGAGTCCTTCTTTTCACTTGTCCTTTGAATCTCAATCTCTGTTGGTGTTAGCTCATCACTTTTTATCTGAATGTCTCTTTGTTGGTATTTAGTTTATAGCAAAATATTAGATGATATGATTATGGATCTACTTACCATTTTCTCATCCTTATGAAGCATTTTGTAATGACTAAAATCATACAATGTCTCATTAATGTTGATTCTTTTGTGGATCACCACTTCTTGTTGTGCAGATGGATATTTTTCCGTACTCAGTGTTTTATATCTTCTTTGAACAATACCTGGATATATGGAAGTTAGCCCTGATCAACATTTCCATAGCACTAGGTTGGTATTCCAAAACAGTTTAAATAGAACATATACACACAGTATGACATACTCGTTTGTCAACCTTGTTGTATAAGCTGTACTGTCTGTTATGATCCTTCAGTTTCCCTTCCTGTTTGCAGTTTATATGTTGAAATTTGAGCCTTTATTGAGAAGATTTATACTTGTGTCTTGGCTTCAAACTTTTAAATTCTATCTCTATGGTCTTTCATGGAGTACTCTGTTGTCTTATCAGCATCAAACCACTTTATGTCTTCCACTTGAAAGATATATAGGATCTTCTGTTGCTTTTTATGTATGAAAGATTTCAGTATCGGGATTTAGACTACATATTCATGGGTTGCACTTATTTTCCTCTCTCTTGATATTTCTGATTGGACCAAAATTGGAAAGTGAAAATCTAATTCATGTCTTCTCACTTTTATCCATGTTTTGTTTTCCATTTCTCGGGCATAGATTCTTCAACTACTACTTGTGTGAAAATGTATCATATCAAGTCTGTGTCTTTCTTTAGTCAAATTCATTTGTCATTAAATAACTTATGGTGATATAACAGGTGCTATTTTTGTTGTCTGTCTGATCATCACATCCAGGTATACTTGAGCCTTGTATATTTACAGTCAACTTGAAAATTTGTTCTCTCCAGTTCAAGATTAAGCATAATATTCTTTTTCTGTTTGCTATTAAATGCAGTGTGTGGAGTTCAGTAATCATATTACTTGTTCTGATCATGATAATTTTGGATCTCATGGTAACATTTATCTTACAGTTGCAAATTCGTTTCATCTTTCATTTGCTTTCCCTTTTGGTATCCTATTTATTACCTTAGTTACAGAATGAAACAAATGACCTTTGTGACTCCTGCAGGGCGTAATGGCAATTTTGGGTATTCAACTGAATGCGGTGTCTGTTGTAAACCTTATTATGTCAATAGGAATTGCTGTGGAGTTCTGTGTGCATATAGTACATGCTTTTACGGTTAGTCTGATCCTCTGTTCTATAAATTGACGGGTCTTCCCATAGGGTATGGTGGTCTTTTTGAGGAAACAGTGATATTTGTCAATGTGTCACTTTATAATTCCTATAACCTGTGAAATTCAACCTGCTTTGTCACCAGGGGAATATTGACACACTGATTTATTCAGGGAGGCCTTTTTATGCAATTGAACCACCTGTCTTTTGGTGACTATGCAGTATGCACATTTTCTGATGATCTTGTATACATTTGTTCACAGGTAAGCTTGGGGGATAGGAGCCAACGAGCAAAGACAGCATTGTGTACCATGGGGGCTTCCGTATTCAGGTTGACTATATGTATTATGACATTTGGAAAGATCATGGATTGTAATATTTGTAGCTTTACCCCACCCCCCACCCTACCCCACTTATATGCATTATTTTTTGCCATATCACCGGTCAGTGGATCTTTAACACCCCCGACATGCTGAGGACTGGGACATCTTTAACATGAAGTTCATAGGACTGGACATCTATGGGTGGTCCAATAACAGCCAGATAAACCCAACAACAATCACTAGGATAGGTGGTCATACCACCTTAAAGTTTAGGTTTGCACTATAGGCTTTGATACCATGTTAGAATTGGGTTTGATATGTGGATAATATGGTAAGTGGCCCAATAATGGAATAAGGATAGACTCTTTTACCATCTTAGAATTTTGAGTCTGGGCCTAATTCTATCTCACAAAACCGGGTTGTAAGGTGAGGGTTAGTGGATTACCCCTTACTTATATACACTATTTTGGCCATATCACTAGAGTGATAAAATTTGAGGACTTCCGATTGACAATGCCTACCCACATGATGTTCTAGGTGAGGACCTTGTTTGTGTTCCTGGGTGGTATATACTATAAACCCAGTTGGAGGCCACTTACTCGGTGGTATGATAGTTAGTATTTTGGAAACAAGTTTATAGGTTGATAGGGCAACTAAGGTGGATGTTGCCAGTGTTTTGTTAGGGAGGCACTAGTTTCCTAAGTTTTTGGATGAGATCACGTAATTTTCGTGTATATCTAAATAAGTATTTTTACATGTATCGTATCTTATATATATATTTTAAAATAATTGAACCACGGTAACCACCCTATTGGATGCGTATCGTATTTGTGCATCAACATGTAACATATGCATAAGCTTGAGGGAGAATATTAAAGATATGAAGGTTGTTGTTAGTAGTGGGCCTAGGCTAGGGTTTGGGCTTGTACTGGTAGTTCTAAAACTCGGTCTTTTTAATGGTATAAATAGGTGCATTTGTATTTGTGCGTGACATCTTATTATCAATCTCAAAATACATTGTTTGCCATGATTTGTTCTTACCTCTTTTCCTCGTCTTAACCCTAAAGGTTCAGCAAAGATGAAATGTTATGCGCATGATAGGACTTGTGAAAAGTTTATCTTATAGTAGTTATTTAGTAGTGTAGCTTTGATATAACGCTTTATCTGTTGTAAGATAATTGATGCAGGTATACCGTTTATAACTAATTACAAAAATGATTTGAATCGTGGTTGAATTATTAGTGTTTGCTTGCACTATTATTTTGTTGACACTTTCTTTTTGTATTATTTATCTGTTTGGTAGTGGAATCACACTTACAAAATTAGTCGGAGTCCTCGTCCTTTGCTTCTCAACATCACAAATTTTTGTGGTATGTGACATATCACCCTTGGCTCGAAACTTGATTGTCTGCTCAAGAAATGTTAAAGTACCTTTTGGGTCTTTGCAGGTGTATTACTTCCAAATGTATCTGGCCTTGGTTCTCATTGGCTTCTTACACGGTCTTGTGTTTCTACCTGTAAGTTTGTGGTGTTTGGTGTTGCTCTATAAAGTATAAATAACTAGTTTTTCATTAATGTCAGGAAATAGGTTTTGCTCCGTTTCCATTTTGCGAGTTTTAATTGTTGGTCACAATTTCACAATTTGTTCAACAAGCCTTACACGTTTGACATTGTCATTAATCCATACAATCGCCACTGGGATTAGTTCTGCCGGTAGGAATGAAAACACTTTACCTATACGGCTTATGTTCAATTCCTACTGCCAGCAATCCTCTTTGGTGGGCAATCTGTTATAACTTAGCACCAGTGTAAGCCCTTGCTGAGGCGTGTGGTATGTTTTGACCTTATATAGGACAGCCTACCTTCCCCCTATATGTAACATCCATAATTTTGGACTCCTCTGCGGCTCTCACACTACGGTACTTCACGGGTGATACTTTAATCAACATCCTTATTGATCAGAATCCTCCGTAAATAGCTTTGTTCGAGACCTCGAAAATCAGCTCTGTTTACATATAAGATCAATGACTGATCCAACAAACCAACATAAGACTTTTCAACGTGTTTTGTCTTCACTTACATGTTTTTCAGACAATTTTCCGGAAGGTTACTTATCTCATTATTATTTCAAGCCAAACACGTTTAATTATAAAATTCTTAAGTAATGGATTATCGAAAAATAGAAATTTCTTGTTAGTATAAGATAATACCAATTAATTTCTTTAAGTCATTCTTAATTGTATAATCTTATACCTACACAACCTTCTAGTGTAATTCGTCATGGTGTTACACTATATCTTTTTATTCCCAAAAATATAGGTGCACAATAACTAATTAGGAAACATCTCACATTCCTGCCCTTTATTTTTCAGGTGGTTTTGAGCTTGTTTGGTCCTCCATTAAGATATACAGTCATTAAGGAGCAGCTAGAAGACATGCCTTCTGCTTCATCAGAACAGCCTCTAATTAGATGAAAGTTAGATTTTAACTACGTGATTACATACTTAATGAACAAGAAAAATTGTTTTGATTATAGAGGATTAATAGTATCTTTTCTTTTGACTTTTAGATCGAGAAAGTTCATTGCTTATGTATCTGAACATGGTCACGGAGAAACTCAGTCGATTTTTGTAATTTCTGATGTTTGGTAGGTTTGATCATCAGTTATGTTGGTGTGTATATAATTCCGATAACATTTGCTTATATTTGAAGCAAATATACGTTTATAAATATTTATATACTTTTGTTTCTTTTTAATTATTATTTATTGGCTATGGTTATCATTCTTAAACAACATGAGGTACCACTAAGAGAATCATCTGATTTAAAATGTAACTATCACATTATCACTTGGTGGGATTATAAATAATGAACAATTTTTTTTTGGGAGATTAAGACTTGTCAAACTTTTTTTAGGAATTATATGTAAGTTTACTGTAACTTATGTTTGGATAATTTTATTTTAAAACTATTTTTTGTTAAAATGAAACTTATTTAAATTAATATTAATCAAAAGCACTTTCAAATATATGATTATTCAAATGGGTATAGATTTTATGATGTGATGTTAATATTATTTATTTTATTATTTTAAGTATATTTGAATTGATAATATATTATTATTATTGCTACATCTTATAAAAAAATGGTGTTAATATTATAAATTCAAAAAAAAAAATTTAAAAAAATCAAAATATGTACATAAAAACATTTAATATCAATGCATTTAATCACATAAAAACTTAATAATAATATAAATGTAATTTAATATAAATGTAATTTAATCACGTCAAGGGGTTTAGCTTTGGTTGACCAATTCTAGAACTAATCACGTGACCAAATTTGTTATGGCGTTGTTAAATTGTCTTTAGTATTGTTATCACTACACGTTGAACGAAAAAGCAACTATATGTGGATGCTTTGAGGAGAACGGTTATTTTGATGAGATCTAGATACAATTCAAGTGTAGTTCAAATTTGCTAAATAAATATGTATGTCGTTCCATGAAGGCCGAACGTTTGTTTGAGTGGCCAAACGGTAAAACAAGCATACCCAGTAGCTTTGATTGATATGATAAACTTAATTGAAAAATAAATTAAATCATACACTGATGTGAAAGGTACTGGCACTAAAATAACTTAATTGAAAAATAAAACTAAATGTTTAATATAATAAATTAAATCATATTTATTGGTGTTTTTTAAAAAAAATATTTGGAGCAAATTAATTTAATGTCCATCTAAAATTTTTAAAATTTGATTTTAGTTCCTAAAAAAATTTTGCCCCTCGAAATACAAAACATTATTTTAACATCAATGCTATACACATGATAGTTTTGATTGATATGACATTCATGTGACCATTTTTTTATTTCTATTTTTTTAAAATGTTTTTTTTTCTTCTAAAACTTTGAAATTTAGTTTTAGTCTCTATAAAATTTAAAGTTTCATTTTAATCTTCATAGAAGTCAAAATTTTGATTTTAATCCTCATAAAATATTATATATTAATTTTTTAACATAACCTATTTAGTAATATTAAACAAAAATAACATAATATTAATAATTTAATAATATTATTGGTAGGATGAACATGAGAAGTCACAAAGTATATACTCATCTTTGTTATTAGCCTACCTAAAATTGTGTTAGGATCATTTATGCGTGAACCCAAATCCAATAACATGATCAAGACCAAATAATATATGTGGGATAAGAATAGGTCAACTTGATTTATTAACGTAATATATTAATATTAAAATTATGTATAATTAAATCGTGGATTAAAAGAATTATAAAGTTTAAGTAAAATCTATTTGAAATTATAAATTTTTTATTATTGATTAAAATTTGTACTCTTTAACATATTCTTTGTTATTGATTAAAATTTATTAAAAAATTATGAAATTATACATTAAGTGGTACTCATAAAATCTTGTGATTTTCAATAAACTCAACCAATAATAAAGGGTGTATTCGATGGAGCGTGATAAGAGAATATATTGCTAGCATCTCTTAATCAAATATGTCATAACGTTGAAGTTTAACGACACACTAGCAATGATTCTATGGCAATCATGTAAAAATTAAATTGAATTCCCTTAAAAAAATTTAAGTTTGTTAAATCATTATTCTTTAAGAAATCGAGCCGCAAGCAGTTTCAAGAGCTGACTTAAGTCCCTTCCAGCCCCACATATATACCATTTCCTTTGTATTAGGAGAGAGAAACAATCTAAATGCAGCTTTTTGGTTATATATAGTTGGATGGAGCAACTGATATGGAGCTTGGTGAATAAAGTGTAGATAAGGCAATGTTAGCATTTTAAGAAGAAGTAATAGATATAAATAAAATGAGTCTAAAAAGTAAAAGCAAAGCAGAAATGAATGCAAATGTGATGGTAGAGTACTAAAGAGAGACGGCGAGGCTGGAAGAAGGGGTAGCCGCGGCAAAAGTATATGTATTTGGTAGATTATTAAGAGGAGAAGCTTGAAATAGGGCGAGTCTAATTGTGCGGCTCTGAGATGTTGTATGCAAGTCTTTACACTCCTCAAGATCACCATCGCAGGCTAAAACAACCCACTCCCCGTCATCATCCAAATACTTTAGAACCAAGTAGCCGTTGCTCACATCGTTTAGGTTGAAGCGCCTTGCGATTTCCAGCTGCAATTCTGTGAACCCCCAATGTGGTTGCAAGCTAAAACGGATTTTTTCATCCGCAAAAGTAGCCTTCACTCTCAAGGGTTGTTGAGGGCTTTGTGCTGCTGCTGCTGCTGCTGTAGGAGAGGATGAGTTGTTGTTGTTGTTGGACTTGGATGATTGAGAACTCAACTCCGGAAAACTGTTGTAGAAGGAGCCGATCTGTATGGCACCCTCGGCACCCTGCACTGAATCGATTACAAGTTGAAGTTTCTTCAAAGAGTGGCCCACCTTCTTGATTTTCCTTGAAGGCCACCTCGTTATGCCGTGCTGTCTGCATATCCTTTTCAGAGTCGTGGGACACACTGCATGCATGCATTCATTCATTCATTAAACAAGAGCTGGAGTAGAGAGAGACAAAGAATGCAATTATTAATGGATCATATCTCACCGCCAATGCTCTTTGCCGCATCTTTTAGGCTTCCTGCAAAGTACTGTCTTAGAACTGGCAAGCTGATAGTCTTCTCGGCCTTGGTTCGTCTCTTCTCGCCTGGTTTTCTGCCACGCTTCCCACCAAATGTGTGAGTGTGAGATTCTTCCCCAAACACGACCTGGTCATGTGCCTGATAAGTACTGGTGGCAGTACTGTCCCAGTTGCAGTAGTGGGTTGTGGTGACTTTGAACTCCTCTTTGGGTTCTTCTTCCAAGGACAAGCACACGCCTTTAATGTGTTGGGACTGGGCCTCCATCATGTGTGCAATCCAGGAGGCCTGGGAAGGGGATTCAGTAGGCAAGAATTCAAAATCAAGATGGTGATCATGGATGAGAGAAAGATGGAAGGTGGAGCGGCAAGCTTGGTGAAGGAGAAGGGATAAAGAGTTGAGGAAGTGGTTGTGGTCAGGGCAGTCTAGGGGAAGGAAGAACTCCAAGACAAAATGAAAAGAGGAAGAGAAAGTAGTAAGAGGAATAGCGACAGCAGCATGCAAGTCAAAGATGGAGGCGTGGTGGGAGAGAGGATATTCGGCGTTGGAGAAGGCGGTTATGTCGGTGGCGAAACAGGGCTTGGCTGTTGCCAAGGCAGTCCCAACAACTCCTTGTCCGCGGAAAAGGTGATGCTGAGAGCAGGCCTCCTGGAAGCCCAACAGCTGGGGGTTCTCTTCTCCGACAAAGCACGCTCTCTCCACAGTCGACACATAGCTCTCATCCCTTGAATGCCCGCAGTACTTGGCTTGCTTCTGTTGGACGCATGGAGCCCATGCCAGTGCCAAAGGCACCTTCTGCGCCTTGCACACACACCTCACCACCTCCATCATCTCACTCACTACCTCATCCTCCATTACTATCTCTAGTACACCCAGGCATGTGCCACTCCCTCTTTCCAACACAGGAACCCCCACGCATCCCTCTTGGCTTCTAAACAACCTAAGCTTTACGTTCCTGTTCCTTTCAAAAGCAATCGTATCCGACTCATCAGTCCCAAGCTCCTGGCCTGCGCTCCTCCTCAGGGGAACCCATATCTGAATGTTGTTGTTTGTGTATTCTCTCAAGTATCCCATCGCAGCCTCTAGTCTTTCTTTGACGGATGCATGATTAGCCTTTGGTCCAATCCACCATGTCTTCCCCATGGGCATTTCCTCGCTTCTCCCACTCGTTTCCACCCAGCATCCCTGTACCAGCAACTCTTCAATCAACTCTTCTTCGCACTCCGACAGGCTCCCAAACCCACCATACTCCATGCTTCCTCGATCCTATCCTATCATTTTACATTACATAAAACAATCAATTATATAAGTTTAATCACCCAGAGAGAGGTGGAGCCATCAAGTGCTAACTCACCTTAAACTTAATATTGCTTGATGAGAAAATATGATTACCTCTACTCAACTCGATCGACTTGCGACCGATCCACAGTCCTCTTATATAATGACCAGAAAAGGAAAGCAAAAACCAGAGAGTGCCTCCTCAGTCTCACATCTCTCACCTTGGCCTGTATTTATTTATATATACATATTTTTCCCTTGCTTATCACTGCTGTAAATTATATAATTATATCCTTCATGTACTATACACTATATTCTCTATGCTTCCTGTATTACAAACAACACCCCAGCAAATTAAAATAAAATAAAATAAAGTCGTTCTCATGATGAAAGCAACATATAGAGATGAATTCAAGTTACTGGGTAATTATGTTTCTTTGAGATGATTTTTTTAAAAGAAAAAAGTATTTTTTTACTTACAAAGTAATAAAAATTAAATATAATTCTTCATGTTTTCAAGGAAAAATTAGTTTATTATTTTTTATAGAAAAATATATTACGTAATTTATTCTTATATTATAAATTTAAGTCTTCACTTGAATAAAGGTTTTTTAAGATTCATCATTTTCGCTAAATCACATAACTTCTCCTGTATTACTATTTTTTTATTCCTTTCAAAAGTTATTACTTATATTCATTTTTAAATTTTAAATAAAATCGAAATAAATCTTAAAAAAATTGGACACTATATTAAATTAATAGATATAGAAATTATGTGTTTTATTTGAATAATTATTTTCATAATTTTCTTTTTAATATTTTTTTTGTCTCATTAATTATGTATTTCTATCTAATTGGACTATTCCATCAAGTTGATTAATCATATCAAGCGTCTATGCCTTTTAAACTCAAAACTTAAGGAATTATAGAGTGTCTATAGTTAGATATACACATACTAGGATACAAGGTAAGGGTTGAATCCTTTCATATGGCTCAATCCTTAAAGAGTTAAAGATGACCGAGATCAAGACAAATTAACAATCATTATGCCATGAATGCAAAGAACTTAGGACCAATTTTGATATTCTAAAACATTTTTATCACGTGAGTAAGGTGTGATACACATCACTCCTTTTATATATGTTAGTAGAAAACGATGACAAAATCATTAGAAAACACATGACATAAATAAGTGTGATATTCTCAAGTTAAGCAGAATAGATTTATAAGGTTTCTTTGATTCTTTTTAATTTGAAAATTTTTTAAAGTGTGTTTTCTAACATGAACACTAATAAAATAAAATATCTGTTATAGTAATGAAAATATATTATTATAGTTTATTGTAATTTTTTGTCTAAATTGATCATAAATATTTTTTATTGGAGACAATTATGTTTGAACCATATAGGATCACGTACTATGAACGATAAGATTCTTTCTTTAAGTATTGAATATAATTATATGTCTAATATTCGAATTTAAGATCTCTAATTAAGTTAAAACAACTATACATCAATTAACTAGTGTGCTTGGTGGTGGTAGTTTGTTATATTTAAGATACATAATTTTATCACATATTGAATATATAATAATGACATTTTTATTATCAATTTAAATGCTTTTATTTTAAAATTTACTTAAATTTAAATATCCGTAAATACATGGAAAAGTACTTGGTTATTATGTAAAGAAAACTCAAACCAACATACCTTACTCGTTACAAAAAAAAAAAAAAATGATTGATAGGAGTGTTGGGGGTGCTAGGGTTGTGTGTCTGCCCATTAATCAATTTAAGTAAGCTAAAGTCGCAGCTCTTTGTATGTATAATATTGATGCATGACCGGCTGTATAATAGTGGGAGATGATTCCGATGACCAAAACAAAAAGAATATAGAGAGGATGCTCTGTGCGCCACATGCCAACCAGAGATGATAAGTGGATCGCCCAAACAAATTGATGTTATGTTTCTACTATCTACCTTCAAGTGGATCGCAACAATACCTAAGCTTCATTCGTCGATTCGGAATTCTTTGATTTTTTTTTTAATTCTAACGTCCAAGTTGAGGCCGCGAAAATTGAAAAAGATTCTTCTCTGTTTCATTGGTGAATTAATTGACGTAATGCATCTCCAAGAACCTAGATGATAAGTGATAACCACTGCCACTGTAGTTAAACCTTGGCCATTGTTTAATTTCCTGCCTGGCTAGCTACATCAACATGGATGCTTGGGACTTTTTTTTAAAAAACAAAAAAAAAAACGTAAACTTAGAGAGACATTTTTAATCACAAATGAGGAAAGAAAGAAAAACAAATCTAGCATTTGGAATATTGAGATTGTCTCCACCTACGAGCTTAGTGCTTTTTGCTCTAGCTTGAACTGCTGACGTTGTAAATAAATTTTACATATATAAATAATAAATAAAAACGAAGGATTTATAATTCTGACATCTGTCGTGAAATGGGTCATCGTACGAACAAGACCAGCTGGACAATAGAGTTTAAATTACCTTTCACCAACGGGATAACTTCTTAGCTCGCAGTAATTCTTAATCGCATGCTTTCAATGTTATTGCGAAAGCTACGTTTTATCGTTCAAAAAATAATAATCAGTACGTTTTTGATAGAAAATATGTACAGTATTTAAATATAATTCATAATTAATATTAATTTAAATATAGTTTAAGTAAATTTAATTATTTTAAAATTAATTATATCAAAAATAATTTTTATATACCCTTAATACAAATCTTGTCAAACATATTCTCGTCATCCTTACAAATTAGAACTCGGTTATTCTTTATTCTGCATAACCATATTTGCCTCCGATAAGGATTGAATGTCACTTTTAGTTTACAAATCACCATACAAAAATAGAGTAAATTATGCATATTTTTCGAGATTTAAAGAAATTATATATATATATATATATATATATATATATATATATATATATATATATATATATATATATATATATTAAACATATACACATTTTTTTATGAGATTTAAAGAAATTATATATATTTTTTCTCGTCCTCCTCCTAAATGTCGTATAAGCATTTGACACTAACAAGATATGTATTGACAATTTTGATAAAAGAAACTAAAATATATTTTTTATCCTCATAAATATAGAAATGTTCGAAATTTGTAACTACAAGTTTTTTTGTCTATTTTCATTCACACAAAATTTAAATTTGTTACTTTTTCGCTTAAATCTAAGTTTAGATACATTCGAACTTGTGTATGTTGTTGTACAAAATGTTAGATTTTTAATTTTTTTACATCCAAATCTGTGTATATGTTGTTGTAAAAAGTGTTAAGTTTTTCAAATTTTTTACGCTAATTATACATATAAGTGATGTAAAAAAGTTTTAAAAATATGACATTTTTTACAACAATATATCTATAGGTTCAAACGTATTCGAACCTAGCTCCATAAAAAAATAACAAATTTAAATTTTGTGAGTACAAAAAATAGATAAATTTTTTGCAGTGTCGAATTTTGAACATTTCCATATTTATGAAGACGAAAAATATATTTTAGTATTTTTTAATCAAAATTGTTAATGTAGGTGAATTGTTACGATCAAATATTTAGAAGACATTTAGGAGTTTGTGGATGTTTCAAAAACAAAAAGGATACATATGTAATTTCTTTAAACATAAAAAGAAAGATGCATAATTTACTCAAAATTATAATAAAGAAAAATGAAGAATGAAAGTAAACCAATTTAGCATTCACAATAGATATCAATTTTACTTCTTCTAAATCCTTAGATGCAAACATACCATAGATAAATATGTCAAATATGAAATTTAGTATTTCACCTTTTAATAGTTTTATATTTAATCAATATAATTTTTTAATCAAAAGTACATATTACCTTATACAATTCGAACAATAATGTTGAAATATTCTTTTTTCTCCATATTTTTAATGTATATTATGTTAATTTTGACATATATTAATAATAGACTTAAATATGTTTTTGATTCTTAATATATATTCGAATTTTGTGTTTGCTTCTTAAAAAAAATTCTTCGCATTTGTTCTAGATATTTGAAAATTTTTATTTTAAGTCTGTACCATTAATTAAGTGATGACATATTCGTTAACCATTTGATAATACGATTTGTGACGACTCTATAAACCATCATAATTGATTTCAAAATTTAAATTATGACGATTAAAAATCATTGGAGTCAATGAAAGTAAAAATCAAATAAAAATTTTGACGACTCCTTCCTTGGCCTAATCCATATCCCTCCATTCATAAAATGGGCATTTGGATCATAAAAAATACTTCTCCTACCAAATATGATACCCATATAGATCAATATTTCACTCTAGCATTGCTTTCATTTCAATTAAAATCGATCAATCAATCATCCAAGGGGAACTCGATAATGGACGTCAAAGAAATACACTTAGAGGGAATGTAAAATGTTGAACAACCAATTCGAATATTGGACACAAGGTGAAGAAGCGGTGCAATCTTGGGTGGAGGATGTCCTAGATCTAGGTTTCAAGGTGAAAAATCACAATTTTGGCATTGGACTAAATCCGGGTGGTGCCGATGGGGCGATTCTACTCTACACTAATGACTGAACTTGGACAACAACAATAAGACAGTTTTGCTCAATGTCAGAGAGAAGATGGTAAGGGAGAAGCTTTCGTAGATGAGATTGGTTTATTTCTTGATACAAATCCTGAGGAAACAAAATGTGTGCTTTTTTTATTGCTTTAATTGATTCTAGTGATTTTTAAACCATATTGCTAGAAGTTGTAATTTAATTCTATGAATGACTAGAGTTAGTTCTAAAACCACCACAAATCATCTTTCGAAATAATTAAATAATTAATGAAGACGTACAATAGAAATTTAAAATAAAAATTTCTAAATATTAGAAAGCAAATATAAAGAAAAAAATTATAAAAAACAAACACAAAATTCAAATATATACTAGAAATAAAAACATATTTAAGCCTTAATAAAATATATATATATATATATATATATATATATATATATATATATATATAAAAAGTTGAATAATATATGATTTTTACATATATAACTTATACCAAAGAAAACTTTTTTTTACAAAACAAAAGGAAACTTTTAGTCCTAGAATGAATTGAAATAAATTTATCCATTGAAATATTATTAGAAAGTATAAGAATGACTAAATTTACAATTTATCAATCGTTATACTTGACTCATCACTCTTACTGGCTAGCAATGTTTGGGTCGAATAGTTTAGAACCTTTCGCGCGTTTTGGTCCTCTTGCCCTTTAGAACTGCGTGTTACAGAGATTCCCTAAGAACCTTGTACCCAGAGGCAATTAGTTTGTTTTGTTTTTCTGTGTTTTGGCTTTGCATCTTTTTCATTGATAAAAAAAATAATACTTGACTCATCACTTTTTAAATGTCAACCTTCAATTCATTTGTTGCTAAAAGCTATTTTCTTTTAGTGGATGTCTGTGTCACTAATTAATGTGTATTTGTGTTTATTAAATCAAAGCAATCTCAATATTTCATCTGAGTTACTATTGTTTACAATATCCCGATAAATTAACATAACACAATTTTTTTACAGATTAATAAACTTGCAAGTATATAGTTTATTGGTTAAATTAATCTTAAGTCCTTCAACTATTTGAAATATTTTTGATAGGTTTCTAAATGATTTGTTTCAATTAGATCCTTGTATGTATTTTTTAATTAGATTTTTATCATTGGAATGAGAGTATTGAAAACTATATTGTTAACCCTTCTCTTAATAATAACTTATGTAAATGAATGTCTCCAAATTACAGTAGTAGGTGGTTGTTTAAATAAGAGATGAGATACAAATACAAAAATCCATATAACAATTACCTATACAACATCTTTTTTTTTTTCTATCTTTACTATTTTCTTATTTATTATATTTAAAATTTAAAAGCATTTCTCTTTCTCTCTGTTGGTTCATTGGTTGTACACTTTGTTGTATAAATTTTTATACAATTATTATTTTCTTTAAGTAATTAAAAATTTATAATAACCAAAAAAATTGAAGGACAAAAATTAAACATAATTATATTTACATATAGTAATTAAAACATATTTTAACTTTTTTCTTAAATTTTCTTTTCACCCTAATATGTTTAAATATAAATTTGATTTAATATAATTAGTTATAATATTAATAATCAATTGTTGACACAATCAATTATTAAAGGAATTTATTTTTAACTAAGCCTAAAAAAGCTTAGCCTACTTTTTGTCGAGGTGGATCATTGTTAATGCGCTTACGCATCTACAGTAATTACTAATTAGTGAACGGAGCAAGGAAATCCCTTTTAACAAATAGGTCGGCCGACGAATCTTCTTTCAATTTCTGATGAATTAAAAATAATAAACAAATTTGTATGATAAAGAGCATGAAAAATATATTTGAAAAATGAATTGAGAACTAGTGCAACAGGAATACAGCACATTAAGAACACACACACACACACAAAATACAGTATTAACGCATTGAAATTAAAGTATATGTGGGTAGAGCCAACCTAGCCTACAATCGAATAAAATTTAAATGATATTAGCTTTCTCTAACTTTGAGCAATTTAGTTTTTGTACTTTAAAAGAACAGTGATTTTCATCATTCGTTACATATACTATAAAAAGAGACAAAATCTACTGCTTTTTGTAAAACTTAGGATCAAGTTGACCTAGTTAAAAATTCAAGGACAATACAGAAATTAAAAATATATTTTACCTAAAATTTAATTATAGAGTTTATCTACACTTTACTAACACGTGTATCATAGATAAGCACCACAACATAATATATGCGTTTAGTATTATTTTTTGTTTTAAAATAATCTCACTTTAAGACTTATCCATATGAATAAGAAGTTACTAATATTTTTAATTTTAAAATATAAAATTGCTCTATTATATTAGAAATAAAATGAAAATTAACACTTTAAAAAAGGTCTTAATATTTTGAAAATATGCAATATAGCTTCTCCATTAAAAAATTTCCTTAGAAATGGATAGATTTTGTCATGAGATTCGCACATGACTCGATTTATTCCAAAATTATTTATAGGAAAATATAAATTACTATCTTGAAATTTGAGTAATATATGATTTGGGATTTTTTTTTATTTTATATTACAGAAAAGGTACTTATTGTGATAGATTTAAATCTTAGTAAGTTTGAGTAAAAGTATTGATACACTATTTAGTATAATTACAAAAATATTGTCCATCCATGCAATTAAGCAAAATTTGTTATCTTTTCATTATTTCTATAGGTAGATTGATTCCAATCCGGATTTATATTTGCAATCTTGTATGAATACATTAATCTCTAGTTTCAGGACATACTATTAAATTCTATTAATTATTTAAATAAATATTAAATATTTTTTTACTACCTCCTCATATGGATATTTACCTCTTTTTATCATCACAAACACAATTTATATATGTTTTAGAAATACAGTCTATTTTTTTAAAAAAAATATATCCTTATTTCACGTTAATAAACGTAAAGGCATGATAGATTAAAATATTAAATAAAGATATTTTAGTGTAAAATACAATAATATTTTACATTCATTAAATATTTGTTAACTCCGTTTGGATGACAATAAAACAAGTACTAAAAAAACATCTATCGATTTTTTTAGAAGAAACATCCAACCAATTTTACTTTTAAAAGTGTTAGTATTATTATATAGTAAACGGAAAGCATAACCTTATATTAGTCGAAATTCGTAAGAGTATTTAATAATATAATAATCATAATGATTGATGTTTGATATTGATCGAGGAAAGAGTGTGGATATTACCGTATACTGTTGATACTTGATACTCCAATATATTCTTGACACGTAATTCAATTCCCAAAGTCGGTGTCTTTCTGTTTACACTCCCAAAAATAACTAAACAATGAATAAATTCGTGCCAATCACTTTCTTGAATTGCGATTAAGTTTAATGCAAGGGTGACTTATATGCTTTGTTTGGTTCAGAGATAAAAAAAAAATTTAATTAAAGTAGTGTGTTTGGATAATAAGTAAGAATTGATTTTGGTTATAAAATTATGGTAACATGATAAAAAAAAAAGTTAAAGAAATTATTAGTTGTTTCACTATTATTATAATTTTCTAATCAATTATGTTGGAAGCGATTTAAACCAAACATGCTATTAGAAGTATAATGCAGAAAACTAGGATGAAGGTAAGTCCAAAGAAAATTAGGACGAAGGTAAGTCCAAACAAAAATTAGGATTTCTCCCGTTCCAAAACAAGTTTTGAGTCTGGAGAAAAAAAATTATTCTATTATATTATCTTTTTTAATGTAATATCAATTATTTTCACTGATATACCTAATAAGTGTTATACTGATATACCTAATAAGTGTTATAATATGTTATTACATGTATTTATTAATTTTTATTAGCTTATATAAAATAACCTAAAATAACATTTATTTTAGGAGAGTAATTCCTACACTACTGTTGGAAAAAGAAAATCAAATTATAACGAAAGTTATTATTAGCACGTCATTTCATAGGATTTTTAACTTTTCATCGATTAAAAAAATTATTTGACCTTATTATTATTATTAATGTTTGATAAATAAATTATTTTAAAAGTGTACAGTGTTTTTATTATGTCACTTCAAGTAATACTTTTCGAAATATTGATGTCTAACTTTTAGTTTTTAATATTAATTCTTTCGTTGTTCTTAAAATATTTATTAATATTTTTTTATTCTTTTCTGTATATAAGTTAAAACTTTGGCACTCATAAGATAGGTTTTATCATTTATCTTTTTACATAATATATGATTTTCTTATTTTTATCTTTTTATTAAGTAAGATATTGATAATGATAATGATTGATAATGACTTAATTTATTTTATTATTATTTTATTATTACTAATTACAATATTTCTATTCTTATTTTTGCATCATACCTCCAGATATTAATAGATGATAAATTTATTTTTTATTTTATTTTTGAAATAATTTTGATATTATACTATTTATTTTAATTATTATATTATTTATAATATTTTTTATTAAATTTTCACATTATACTTCAAAATATTTTAACCATTACACTAATTAACATGAAGAAAACATGATGTATATTGAAATAAAGTATACAACTTTAAATTTATTTTACATTTGATTGAAAATATTTTAAGATATGTAATTACATTAGATGAATATAAAATATACAATATGAAAATATATACTTCATTTGATCTCAATTATAAGCCAAAAATAAAAAAAAATTATTCTCACGCTTATTAAGGAAATTAGTTAACTTGTTAAAAAAAATTAAAAAAAGTAGTTAACTTGTTAAAAAAATTAAGAAAACTAGTTATTAAATTATGTCAATCACAATTAAAAATAATTTTTTTCCTATATTACATTCATTGAAACTTGATATGAAACGTTGAAGATCAAGATACACTAATTTTTTTCCTTATATTTGAGACTAAATAGAGTACTATTTAAAAGTAATTGATAAATAAATAAAAAAATTACAAGAGTTTAAAATTAAAATTATAAACACCTCAAAACATATTTTTAACAACAAAATAATTAAAATTTATATAAAAAATACAATGCAAACATATGTATTTGTATCATTTTATATTCATCCGTTACTTTAAGAGACAATTTTATTAAATGCTTATAAATTAATAAGTTACATGAACAACTTTCACTTCAGATTATTAACTTTTAGTTATTTTCTAACTTTTCAATTTTTAACTATTTTATTTTTATTTTTAGCTAATGTTTGAAAACATAGTAGACATATAAAAAAAACCATAAAAAATAAAACCTCAATAATTATTATAAAAATAAATTAATTTACTATATATAAAAATTTATAATTAAATAATAATATAAAAATATTTACACTATCAAATTTAGGAAAATTTTAAAATTTGGAAAAACAAAACTAGTAAGATTTTTTTAATGACAATAATCACCTAAAGAGTCTAAGACCAAGTTAAAAATAAAGTGAGAACTAGGCTAATTGATCAAGTCAAACAAAAAATTCATTTTTAATATGTAGTAAGCTAATTTATAATTTTTTTCTATATTTAATTAAAAAATATATATTTCAGTAAAAAAATTAAAAATATTAATCTTTTTAAATATTAATAAAATATACAACAAAATGTTCGTTGTCTTTTCTCTCTATATTTTTTTCATTCTTACACACTATAGTATAACTTCTCTTGAATGTAGGCATGATCCGTATCCAAGTTTTCTTATTAGATTATTATATTTGTATACCTAATTTTTGTTTCATATCATTTTCATTTTTTTTCTTTTTTATTATATTACTTATCCAAACTAGTATTTTTTTTCTATTTTGTTTAATTTTCTCTTTATTTTTGCATCCTTCACCCTTAACTTTTCCCTTTTTTTATTAGAGCATAATAATAATAATAATAATAATAATAATAATAATAATAATAATGCACCACATGGTATACGTTTAATGATGATATCCTTTTTGCGATTGACCCCTCCACTTGCATCTTTCAATGATTTGACATGCAACCTATCGTTTATCTTCACTGACGTTAGAACCCAGTCAGATGCTGTGGATTTACAACTGAAATTTAGACACCTCAACCCACTTGTTTTCCTCTTCTCATAATTTTCACATTATTTAATTAGATAAATACTATTTTAATTCATATTGCGAACAAATTAATTTTTAAAAGATATTAAACTTAAATTTTATTTTCAAATATACAAAAAGTACATATTAATCCTGTTATTAACACAAGTCTGTTAACTTTAACATTCCAATATACGTGACACTTTTCAATGAAAACGTACACATGTTTAATGTTATATCAATGAACACTCAGGGAGACTATTTTGTCAGAACTAATGTTTTCCATACTATTGGTTAATATAGAAGTAAACTTGAATTTTCCCATACATATAATGTTAAATTATACCTTATAATCTCATCAAAAATATAATTATGAGTGAAAACAATGCGAATCTCATGCTTAAATCGGTACTTGAACTTGACACAACATAGCATTTTTTTTTAATGGAGAGGGGAACACAACCATTTTATAATACACTTATACTACTATTATCTAAACATAAAAACATTAACACTGTGTATGATATTATATATAATTATTTTTTATCCTTTACTTATTTTTTTATTTTTTATTTATAAACATGCATCTTAAAATAAAAGGACAAACTTTTATTATAACACCTCTTAAAACATTTTCCTTTTCAACATGCTACTTCGAATTCTCTGATGAGATATTTCTTTTTAACATCTACTGACCATAAAACTAAATAAATTAACTTCAACATCTTTCTATTTCTTTCCCAATCCTTTCTTCTATTTTTCTTACCAAGAAATACATGATTATGGTCTCCATATATGATATATGTCCATGTGGAAAAGCAAGAAAATTAAAATAATGGCAAGCTTATTGTAGATCGACTTGAAGGTGCTTACGAGGTTCCTTGGGATCTTCTCCTTGAGTTGTTTTTCCTCGAGTTCCAAATTCCCTCGTAGCGCAATAGAGAGATTAGGCTCTAGAAACTATAGATTTGACATTAACACAATTTTAGTTTAGTATTAAATACTTTTGATTGCAATGGAACATGTCTGATCAACAGGAAACAAAATTAAACTAAATTTGAGCATGCCGGCAATCAGTGTCAAGAGGATCTGCTTAAGTAATATAAGTATGCATGGTTACGAGATAGGCAATCGTAAGGCTTTAGATTCTCGCATTAAATCATAGATACAGTTTCGCTATGTATGTTATGGATTTCCATATCTTATAGGGATGTTATCAACAATTATCTTTTATTCTCTCTATCTTATTGTTTGCTAGTCTTTTTCATTAGCTACAACAGTAGAATAGTAGCCTCTGGCCAACCCATAAAATAACATACGCCGTTGATTCAAACCAATTTTTCCAAATCCCGTTATTATTTAATATTAGTTGTTTGCTTTAGTCGCTTCTTCAGTTATCATCTTCGACTGCATTAATTAATAAAGGGCGCTGCTGTATATGAAATAATCGAGCCCAGTCTATATATGCTTTGGTCAAAAACCAATTTTATGTGAGACTCATTTCTATAGTCTATAATTTAAATAAAAACTGATGAAGTTCTACTAATTTATTATCTGCATAATGCATGATTTAATGGCATCACCCTGAAATAAATATATTCTACCAATAAGGGAAGCCCCACTTCTATTATCTTTTCTTTGGATTTGGGAAACTTTCAATGATTTTTTTAAAAAAAGTTCAAATAATTTAAGCTTGGAACATTACTAGCTTGTTCATGTGCAAAAGAAATTATCTCAGTTGTATCGGTTATTAAGCAACTCAAATTTCGTCAAGTAATTAAGATCTAGAACCTGAAATTTGAATCAATGGCATTTTTCTTTCCCTCTGTTTTTTTAATAGAGTTGAAAGTCAAACAATATTGATTCAATTTCTCTGAAGTACATCTGAATGACACTTTTTAAATGCAAATGTCATTGTTCTTGTATTTTCCCATATATATAGAAATTTTAATGGGTCCCGCGATGGATATTAATGAATCCGTATTGTATCTGCATTAGATATTCAGTCCTTTGTATTTTATTAGTGAGAAGAAATCCTGGTCTACGTGATTGATTTCATTTGTATTTTTTTCCCTTCTTTAATTACTTTTTAATCTTTTTTCCTTAATTAATTGAAAAATCCATAATATTATAAGGGACATAAGATGGGCAGGTAGAATATTTACAACAATTAAATACATTTGAAGCAGATCTATATAATGAAATCAAACGCTCAAGTTTATACCTTCAAAACCAAGGAATTCCTTAGGCTATAGATTCGAAACGATCTATTCATGATCTCGTATCCTTCATTGCTTCGGTGCTTCAGTTTATATATATATGATAATAAATAAACGGACAAAATGAAATAACTGTTCATTGCTTCATCTTTTTATATATGATGTCCTTAAGTCTTTTAGCTAGGTTGATGAGAGTGACCACACTGATACTGATCTAGCATGGAATAAGCAAGGTTGAATACTTGCAAAGACACTCAATATTTAAGTTAGTATGCATATCAACAACATGACGATATATGGAATAGAATGTTTATCTAGTGATATTAAAAATACTTTATTTATAATTCTCGAATGCAGGTGAGTTATAATAATAATGTCATTCGAGCTCATCAGCTATCTGGTAATCCTAATAGAGAGTGTGCCCTTTTAACTAAAATATCATGACACACCGTACGTGAAGTATGTAAACAAGTGATGAGGATACTTTGCTTTTGAACATATAATTTTAAAATGCACTATGTGGTGTAGGCTTTGAATAGTGTATGTCTCCCGAGTCCCGGCCCTATAAGGGATTTGAGTGGTTCGATCATACTAAATTCGGCCTAATAGTGTAAACCTCAAACAAGAGGAAACGTGACAAACTTGTCATCTAGGGTCTTTGAGTTAAGTAGCATCTGAACCTCTAGTAAAGAACTCTTATGGCTTTGACAATCGAATCATTAGTTCAATCATGTTAAAATTTGAACCTTTGTTAATCATGGTATAGTAATCTAAACCTTTGTTCTTCTGACCATCGTTTATTATAATGATTTGAGTTCCCTCATGTTTAAGGGATATGTGTATATATGGGCTCTCATAATAAAAAAATAGTTTTGTAATCAATTTAAGTGAGTTACCGTCTTTGCTAGGTGCACCAGGCTATTGTTTGTGCACCCAGCATTAAAACAAAATTCCAAAAATGTTCTTAAAATTTTTTTATTTTTATGAATTACATAATTTGTAATAAGTCATACGAATTACATGATCCGTGTGAGTCATACAGATTAACTCATATGGATTACGTAGTCCGTATGAATTATATCAAAATTAATTGTCACAAAATTTATTATTTAAATTTACATTCGTATTAAATAAACATTAAAAATTTTAATATTATATATAACAACATTATTTATTTTAGAATATAATTAACGTATTAGCTAAGTTGATTAGAGCATCGTACGGATCAGCTTATTCATAAGTGAATTACCTTTCCAATTGTTGGGTGACAATTAATGCTAGTTGGGCATGTTGGACACTGTTCTTGGTGTCCAACCCTTGAGTTTAATTCAGGCTTCCCTATGACGCATGTTTAAGAGTTGTTTTATTCCATATATATATATATATATATATATATATATATATATATATATATATATATATATATATATATATATATATATATATATATATATATATATATATATATATATATATGCAACAACTAATGACACTGATGAAAATATTACTAAGTTGTATTTGCTTTGAAAAAGGGCTATTTGCAGTTTGTTTTTTTTGCACTTTAATCTTTCAAATTTCAAATTCTTTCAGAATTTTTAATTTTCTTCGGTTTTCCTCTCTTGTTCACACTTCTTCCATTCTCAAGAGACCAGGCTTGCCTCCAAGAGCGTTTCTCTTCATTATTCATTTGTTCAACAAACGTTCAAGACTTCGATCATCTTCGTAAAGTTTCACATTTTATGATACAAAGTCTATCTTCATTATTCATTTGTTCAACAAACGTTCTTTTTTCTTTATTTATTTTTTCTCTATTACTAGTAAACTCACGGTATGCATATGACTAGATATCCCTAGAGGTGTGGTAAATTGAATCCTTGACGAGTGAGGGAAAAGTTTTGGGGCTTCAAGTGACTTCGATTAACTTCAATTTGACAGTCCTTGACCAACATATATAGTCACATTTGCAACCAATCATTCATATATATCCTTTTACTATTAATACTTTTACATGTATGATTATTTCCTTGTGACACTTAGTCCTTTACGAAGGTTGTTGATCAGTGAGTCACTGGGGTGGACTGTGGACGCCAACTTTATCATTGTTTTTGCACCTATTCCAAACTCAAACGTTCTCTAGTCATAAGTAGAGATGGATGAGTAATGATAAATAAAATGAAAGCCAGCAACTTGATCCAAACAAAAGTGCAAAATATTGGATGTGTATGGGTAGAAATAAGAAAGATGGAGAGAGAGAGAGAAAAAAAATGATAAATATGATAAATGATATGATAAAAAAAATGAAGACAAATAGAAAGAGACATAGAGTGAAAGTGAGATGGAAGAAAGAGTTGACGTGTGTTGACCATTTTTTTTTTACATTGGATTGATTTTGTTTGGATTTTGAATTAAAAAAGAATGAAACAAAATAAAGTCATCGTTTTATTATTTAGATATTTATATAAAGAAATGAGATAAAAAATTTTCATGCCATTCCCTTCAAATTAAGATGGAAGAAAAAGAAGAAATAATATATGAAATGGAGCAAAATGCATTTTTATCATAGGTATTTTTTTGTTAACTTTAAATAATTTTTTATTTAATAAAATTGTTTATTTAAAACTTAATGTTTAAATTTTGTTGTTATTTAATTATTTTATAAATAACTATGTTAATTTAATAAATTATTTTTGTTTATTTTAATTTAATAAATTTTTTTATTTAAAAATCAATGTATAAATTTTCAACTAAGTTTCATTATTTAATTTATTTTAAAAAAATTAAATAATGAAACTTAGTTGTTGTTTTTATTTTTTTTAATTCCATTATATACTCGTATTTCACCCTTCCTGTGAATCCAAATATAGTCTGAATTACACTTGTGAAAATAAGATGCAGAATGATAGGAATAATTCACAGTTGAATAGAATACCTTTAATAAGAAACTAAGTAATATATAGAAAATAATAGGCTCGTACGTTCCATCCATCCGTTAATCCATTCGAAAGTCTCTTGTTAGTTTCCCCTAAACTACTTATAATGGTCGTTTATGCACATTTTTTTATCTTTTAAAATATACTCTTAGAGAAGCTGTCCAACGTCACTTCCACTTGGGAGATAAGCATACCAACTTCTCAGGTATCCATTAAATATTATATGAAACTTGAACATAAATGACGATTCTACAAAGGTTACTTCTACATATCTTGAATTGATAATTATTGTTAATGTTCTATTTATTAGGAGATTCATATTTGTAAGCACTAAGAAGGAGACGCAAAAGGTTTTAAAATAGTCGCAGTTGTAGTTTCATTATTGCAAGAAAATGCAGCTGAGATGAGTGCAATTGTAATTGGCATGTGGTCACAACGAGTAAAAAGAACCTTAACAAATGCCTTTAAAAGCATATATGGATACAGATATAAATGTTTATAAATAGAAAATGAAGATGGTGTGTTGTGAAGGACAAATTGGAGTGAATGTAGCCGACAAGCTATTTGTCAAGAAGGAAAGTATAAGTGTCATTGCATGCTAAAATGTAGAGAGAGAGAATGAATATTAATAAAGTGGTGAAGTAGATGAGCTTAGTGCATAAATTGGAGGGAAGGAAAAGAGAATAAATAGAAAGAAGGGTGTAGTCTAGAGACCCAACCTCAAATCGAGAGTGAGGGGGGGAGGGAAATTCAAGTCGAAGTCGAGGACAGAGAGAGACTTGGAAGAAGAAGAGTCCCAGTGACAGCGCTTGTGGCCACCAAGAGCCTGACCAGTAGAGAAAACCCTGAGGCAAATGCTGCACTTGTGCCCATCACTCTCCAGAACGTTGGAGTTGGCAAGCAGGAGCAGAGAGGCAGCGACCTCGTGGTCTTCCTGGCTCATTTGTTCTTGTTCTTGTTGTCTCCTGACCACATTGGCCGGAGGATTGATCCCTCTCCAGTGACGCTCTGGGTGGCATCTCATGTGGCCGAAGAGTGCCTTCCACGACCAGAACTTCTTGCCGCACTCCGTGCAGGGACGTGCTCCTGCATCCTCCATTAACCGCTTCTGCTTCTTGCGTGAACAAGAACTCGCTTCGCCACACTCCCTCTTCATTCCTCAATTCAATCCAATGGAACCGCGTTGCCTTTTTTAACTAACCGCATCGCCACAATAACTAACTGCCTCACGGTTACTACTGCAACTCCTCAGGCGGTTTCTTCTTTTCAACCCTTTTTTTTTCTATTTCCATAGTTCCTTTCAATTATTATTTTTCAACCAACTTTCATTTCACTATTTTTTTAATCTTTTATGACATTTCACATTATTTAATTCTACTTTTTTACAAATCATTTTTATAGTTTTTTTAAATAAATAGTAATTAAAGTTCAATAAATCTAAAAATAACACATTTTTTTACATCTTTTAAGCTTACATAAATATAATATTTTCAATAGAAAGCTTTAAATATTAATTAAAATTTAATATGAAATACGTATTTGTTTCATTAGTAATATATTTTAATTTTATTTATATTAGCAATATTATTAGTAAAATGAACATTAAATTCTCATTATCATATGTGTGTGCATGGCTTACTAATAGATATAATGTCTAGTACAGCATGAGGTGGTTTTTTTTATATTTAATTTCTAAGCTTTCAATAGATATATTTCGTTGGATGTAATGATAATTATTTTAAAGAAAAAAAAACCACAAAGTGGTGAAGCTTGAGTGTTAAAAGTTAATTAAACTAATAATCATCAACGTTTACAAGTGACTATCATATGATGTTTAGAAAAATAAATAAAAATCAAATAGGCTTTACAAAAAGATTGCATTAGTTTGTTTGAATTGATTTAAGTATAATAAATAAATTTAAAACTTTCTCATAAAATAAATTAATTACTTAATTTAATTAATTGCGATTTAAGTAATCATAGGATACAAGACTATATACTTGAGTTCAATTGAAACTATTGATTATTTTTAAGTATTATATTTATAACATTTAATTTAAATATTATAATAACTTCTTAAATGACTTAGTATTATAATGTTCAAAGAGTTCATAATGCTCTACAATGATTTGGGTTTGGGACTTGGGAGGTTTGAAAAACTAATCTGTTGAGCTTAACTCGTGAACGAGCATTATTCCATCATGATTTTGAAGGTCATCATGCTCTACAATGAAGGGAACCAAACCTCCAAATTAGCAGTCCAAGATTATCCTCCTCTAAGAATATATACCTAGGACAATGCCCAACATAGACAAGGCACAATATTTGCTCCAATGGAATAATAATACCTCTGTTTCATTCTATTTTAATCCAACATATTCTATCCCATTATGTTTCATTCTTTATCATCAATCTAAACATTATGTGAATGAAGACATCACTAATAAAGCAGGGAAAATGGGCTGAGGCTCGTGGGCGTGTGCTTAGTCTGAGCCCGCACGGTCCACGATTCTAAAAACGAATTTTGGACCACAGACTGGTAATAGGCCACTTGTTTTAAATTTTGCGGGCCACAGAGTGGCCCATTATCCTGCAGGCCATGCAGACACAGGACAAACTTTTGGACCATTTAATTTGCAGGCCAGCCCGTATGGTCAATCGAGAATTGCACAGAATCTCCCATAATGGGACGTATAAGTGATAATGATTATTTGCTAATTGGTACCAAAAAAAAGAAATTCACATCAGATGCCATGTTATTCGTGATTGAAATTTTATTTGCTAAATAATCTATAAAGTAATAAATGGAATAGGGAGCAAAACGAATTTAGATCCCTGTTCCTAAAAAAATGACTGGGGAGGTGTTTTGTATTTTGAAATGAAACCATATATAGGGGTCTGACATCTCAAATGACTGCCCTGAGCTCTCCAGTAAGCAGCGCATGTTTGCGGTGCTGGGACAAGATTGGTGCCACCTGAACTGCAGTCAGTATTGATGCTAAGTCATTATATGTGGGTTCCTTGTGTTCATTAGCTGCATGCAGAATTGTTTGCAAGATTTGCAAGGGATCTCCATGGCTGACAACCAAAACTGCACATCTGCAACATGTGGGTGGAACTGACTTATATTAGCTGATAGAATATGAATAAAAATAACAATAAGAGCATCTCAATCAACCACTGGTGGAAGACCTACTAGGTACCTGTTTGTTTTGACCTTTTGAAAATCAATTTTTGCACTTTCGAATAATGTATGGATGGGATAACTTTGGATACACATTCCAATTGCGTAATAACAGTTCAAAATCAATTTACTCAACTTGAAAACAAATGGACACAACTACGATGCAGGCCTTGCACACATTCATGCCAGAAAAATCAAAGAATACCAAAAGAATTTACCCTTGAAATTCTGATTCCATAGTGGCCATTGCAGTTGCAAGTCGACAAGCAACATCCTTGACACTTTCCCCTCCTTCTGGCCCAAGAAATGGATCTTTTTCATCTATATCCCAAATCACTTGGTACTGTTGATGATTGGAAAGAAGTAATCAATGAGTTGCAAACTACAGTTGGTTTGATAATGGTGACAAGGATAGAGTTTATTAGAACCTGAACCTGACTAATGTTCCAAACATACAAGATATCTATAACAAAAAATGATGCAGAGAAAGAGATTTTAATTTATTAAAAAATTAAGGTGAATTGCCAAAACAGTAGGCAGCAGAACAAAGTGGGCATGGAGGATGACTTACTTTATCATGCGAAAGGAGTTCAAAAGAAGGACCAAAATAGCGTTCTCGAAGATCTTGGATGACCTGCTGCATAGTGTTTAGTGCTTAGTAAATGAGAATCAATTGAGGCAAGTTGTTGGAAGGGCTTACCTTACAGTGGGGTCCATCAAAAGGGAGATTCAAGAGAGTTGAAACAACGTTAGCGGTATGGGTTGTTCTTGAAAAGGGGGAGTAGCAAATGCGTACATTAGCAAGCGGGATATTATTAGCCTCTAGTTCCTGCGAAGCGCAGTCAGGGTGGCGTGGTTAATTGAAATTGAAATTGAAAATGAGTTGAGGTACCTTTTGGAATGATTGTGCAGCGAGTTGTGCTTGATGAACACCGTCGGAGGCCAATTGGAATTCGGGGCGAGTCCCGTTCTCCTGCGAATGCGATTCAATTCAATAACTAGGAAAATAATATTATTAAGATTGGACTGGATTTAAGCAAACCATGGAGGAAACGATGATGCCTCGCTCGTTGGGAATGCTCTTGCCATGCCTCAGAACCCAGTATCTGTTCTTCACAATCGACGACATCCCTTACCCTAATCTAATCCCCTCCCTGTGTCTGTTTTATTTTATAAATAAATATCTTGAGAGGGGCACGAGTGCAAATTGCAAAGAGAACCTTTGGTTTTTGTTTATCATTTACTTTCTGAGCCGAGGCTGCAGTGTGAGATCGGATCGGGAGAGAGAGAGAGATGGGGCTAAGAAGTAAATTAAGAATGTCAGCGTCAGTGGTGCAGCAGGGGATGAAGGAAATAAGAAGGAGCGTGACGTACATGCCTCGACCGGGGGACGGTGCGCCGCGGGGGGTGACGCTGATACCGGGGGACGGAATTGGGCCTCTGGTGACTCATGCGGTGGAGCAGGTGATGGAGGCGATGCACGCCCCCATATACTTCGAGAAGTACGATGTGCACGGGGACATGAGGCGTGTGCCGGAGGAGGTGCTGGATTCGATACGGAAGAACAAGGTGTGCTTGAAGGGTGGTTTGAGGACTCCGGTGGGTGGGGGTGTGAGCTCCCTCAACGTTCAGCTCAGAAAGGACCTCGATCTCTACGCTTCCCTCGTCAATTGCTTCAACTTGCCCGGCTTGCCCACCCGCCACCACAACGTCGACATCGTCGTCATTCGCGAGAACACCGAGGGAGAGTACTCCGGTCTCGAGCACGAGGTCGTTCCAGGCGTCGTCGAGAGCCTCAAGGTTATGTCCAAGTTCTGCTCCGAACGTATTGCCAAATATGCCTTCGAGTATGCATACTTAAACAACAGGAAGCAAGTCACCGCCGTCCATAAAGCCAACATCATGAAACTCGCAGATGGTCTCTTCCTTGAATCTTGCCGACATGTAGCTACCAAATATCCTGGTATCAAGTACAACGAGATTATTGTCGATAATTGCTGCATGCAACTTGTCTCCAAACCAGAGCAGTTCGATGTTATGGTTAGTTAGTTAATTGGTTACTATAGTATCATCTTCCCTTCCCTTTCCAATCTAAATCTCTTCTCGTGTTATTATCTCAGGTGACTCCTAATCTCTATGGAAATCTAGTGGCTAATACGGCAGCTGGAATTGCCGGTGGCACTGGGGTCATGCCCGGAGGTAATTGAATACAAATACAATAATAATCGTTCATTCTATTGAATAAGAAGTAAATAAATGGTTGGTGCAATGCAGGGAACGTTGGGGCTGATCATGCTGTGTTTGAGCAAGGTGCTTCCGCTGGAAATGTCGGAAAGGAAAAGATGGTGGAGCAGAAGAAGGCAAATCCTGTTGCTCTGCTTCTCTCCTCCGCCATGATGCTCAGGCATCTACAGTTTCCTTCATTCGCGGACCGCCTTGAGACTGCTGTCAAGCGTGTCATTTCGGAGGGCAACTGCAGAACTAAAGATCTTGGTGGAGACAGCACTACACAGCAAGTTGTTGACGCTGTCATTGCCAATCTCGACTAGACTACACCTTCCCATGGCTATGCACAATCTTTTTCAAATATCCTTCCCCCAGTTTGTTGTAATCAAAGTTCATTTTCTATTGCTATTTTTCAACAGGGTTGAAGACTCTCTATAATAATTCGGCTTAATTTTCATGTAATTATGTTTGCTCAACCAAAGTCACACTTGTAACCTGTCCATTGTTTGAGGCAATTTGCTCAAACAAAGGATGCTTCTCTATCCACATAATGTGTAATGTAACGTTGATTGAAACGAACAACACTGCCTTCCACCCCCTCCGCTTTTCACGCAGGAACCTTTTGTTGTTGAAAACATGTTATCACCTCAAAGTGCAAGGAAGGAAAAAAGTAGGAAAGAATTAATACCGTAAAAAATCAAACACTGACATGACTTAGAGGTAATTTCAATTGAGTTTCATATATATGATACAAATTCTTTTCTGCAGGTGACCCTCTAGTCCAGACAAGTATGCTTAAAACGAAACAAGAATAAATGTGATTAGATAGTGAAAATTATGCAATTAAGGTCGTGTGTATTTATCTATATAACATTTAACTAAATTAAACCATTTTCCTTTACACAGTAACATTGACTAATTTCATTGCGAGAACCCAGAAAGTGCTTCTAAAATGTCTTAAATTATCTACACATCTAAATATAATATCCAACGGAGAGAATCCTCTTCAAAATGTCACATCCAGTGTTGCATCCATATTCTCCATCTAAAGACTCACGAGACCACCTGCAAACATGAGTTACAAGATCAAGATAACAAATCTCGTAGATATGAATATCCCATCCAGAACGTTAAGAGCAATATCACATAATAATATTAATCAACACAGAAAAATAAATTAGAAATTGTTTTCCTCGATATCTTATTTAAGTGATTAAGCATGCCCTAGTTCACCAATAAACTAACAAGAAGCAATAATTAACTCTTCATAAATGTGCACACTGCCATGATCATGCTGACTAATATTATCTTTGCTCTTTCTAGTGACATTTTCAAACAGGACACTAGGCTATCAGCATCAACATACACATTCCGACTTACAGGTAACATCATTTTCAATCAGATCAAAAGTCACCTTGAAACTTCAGAAAATGAGTATTAACTAAGGATCACAGAATATATACAACAAGGCCTTATCCCATTATTTAGGTCAGTTGTATAGATCAAACAAAGCCAATGTACTCAATGATTTGGAGCAATGTCTTTTTGAATGGTTTCACCAAAGGTCTTTCTTTACCTCCCTTAATTGAACTATGCTCCATTTGATTAACATGATCAAACGGCCTTAGTTAAGTTTCTATCATTTCTTCAGGATCTACTCCTACTTTATGTCCACTAATCCACCATAACATTTTCTTTTCGCAACATTAGCTCTTGTTAACCCATCATTGAGCGGTATTAGTCTTATAGTTTTCTGGTCACATTGTAATCGCAAATCACGCCTAAAGCATTTCTCCACTTCATCTGACCATCTTAAACCCTATATGTATACCCTTCAATCTCTGCAATAAATTTCTCATCACTTCGTAAGATAGATCCCATTATCTTGAACCATGCTTTCCACCTCCAAAACACTACTAGCTTGCTTACACCTTCTACTAGCATCTAATATACTCCATCAAGGAAGATTTTTTCTAGAAATAACATTTTACTGTTTGGTGCACAAAATATAGCAGTAAGTAGATAAGCAAAACCAAGGACAGAAAGGTAAAAATGATAATATTATATTCACAAGTCGAGAGAAAATAAACCCCAGCAATGATGTTAACTATATTTTACTCAATCAAAAAGCAGAGACATGTTAGGAATTGTAAAAATAGACACCGACCTCTGCAATTTGTAAATCTCTGTGTAGAAACCACCAAGGACCATTCTTTGAGAGTAATCTGAAAATGTAGAAGCACAAAGGATTCAACCACAAAAGGGGAAAAAAAAAACTTTAAAAGCACAGATTGACAATTCAAAAAGAGAGCCACACTATCTAGCATCAGCAAATCTACTGAAAGGACAGGGTGATACGCTCAATTACTATATTTCTTTCTCTTAATAAATGATTTACAATTTCACTTGAAGATTTGATAACCCCTGTAGAAGATGTCAACTATAGAAACAGATTTTCAAAAAGCATTTTAACAATTGAAACAAGGTTAAAACCATGACACTTGTACACCATTCCACAAAGAAACTATAATAGTATAGTATGATCAATCATGCATTTAAATACCATCAGATCAAATGAATTGTCAGCTCAAGATGTATAGGAAAATATTCTAATCAAAGATGGGTAAATAGTAGAGGGTGAAGGTTGAAGTAGCCATCTAGTCAACTACAATGGGTAGAGTAACCTATTTTTATTTTTAAAACAAGATAGAAACAACATGAAACATTTCTTCCCAATACACACAAAACTAATGTACCATTTTACCTGACAGCACCAGCTGCCGCACGAAGAGCCATGAAGAGAACTAAGCCCAGCCATACGCCCTGAAGGCCAAAAAGTGGAGGTGCAAATACCAAGAATGCAGAGGAGACTGCTCCCACGAACATCTATGAAGCAATGGTCATAAAAGTTAACCTCAAGAAGCAAATGTACCAGAAGAGAAACATCGTGACACATTTAGAAAAGTAAACAACTTACCATGGAGAAAGCAGCATATCGGAAATCAGAAACACCATAATGGAGACCATCAAAAATATATGCCAGTGCATTAAATGGTTGAGAAGCACTGACAAACTAGCAACAATCACAGATAACAGTGTAATTCTAATGCGGATACAGACAAATGCAAACAAATACATACAAATCAATCACCAATACCATACATACCAACGCCAGAGTTTTGACCACCTGCAAGACTTCAGAGTCCTGAGTAAAAATAGTGGCTAAAGATCCAAACGATGCACCCAGAATTGCAGTCAAGCAAATACCCATTACCAGCCCAATCTGGAAAGGCATAATCAGGTTCTCAAATAATTTCATATAACTTCCTTATTTGACATAGTTAAACAACTATAGCTTACATAAAATCAGAATAACTAATGAATGAAAGGCATCAAAGGCTAAAAATTCAATCCATAAAAAAAAAAATAAGCGCTTACCCTTAATACAAAACTAGTAACTTCCTTCACAACTTTGTATTCATGTCTGGATACAGAACTTGCAATAAGGGCCTATAAATAATAATACAGCAGTATAAGCAAAAAGGCATATACAAACAAGAAGACAGTAACGAAGTAAAGGCCAAGCTTAAAAGAATCTATGAATTTAAAATGTAAAAAAGTTTCAAAGTCAAGCAAACTGAAAATTTTCCCAAGAGGTTCAAACAAAGCACCCAGAATTATGTTGGCTCCACTTGTTTCATTGCAAGACAGCATGGTATTTTTACTAGATTGAAAGAAATTTAAGAAATTATACCACAAGGGGGAAAATATTAAAAAAGATAAAATGATTAAAGAAAAATATACAAGTTTTCGTAATGGATGATTCAATACCTGACCAGATGCAGCCAATGCATCTGTAAGAAGGGAAACAGCCAACCACACTTGCATACATATCTGATGTGCAGCCATAGCTACTGGACCATGTCGAGCAGCTATTGATGTCCCCAATGTCATGGTTGAAAGAACAGCAAGTGTTCTTCCAAGAAGGAAACCACCTGTAACAGCCCACAGATCATAACTGAAACAACTACAAAAACCTAACAGAAAGCAAAATAATATACACAGTAAAGAAAAGAGAAATGTGTCCATGCAATTAAAGTTAAACATTCATAAATTAATATTCAATAAATTAATAATCTCTCTAAAAAAATATTTTTTCTGGTCCCAACTTGGGCCAGCTTACAGAATTGGTAATGTGTCCATTCCAAACACAGTTGTTCTATTAATGGAGGTGAGATCTTTTGCTTAGAAAGTGTTTTGTAAACAGTGTTTGAGATTGCATTTAGCTTTTAGCTGTTATCTTCCCTTCTCCCTACTTTTTCAACAAACAAAATCATTTTAAGAGGAGGGCCAAACACACTCATTCATCTCAGGTTTTAACAACACATAATAAGACACAAATCCTCACCAGATTTAATATAACTGCCAAATTGCAGGTCTCCCATCTTTGGAGGTAGTAACTCAGCTCGCTTATTCAGACACCAGATCATCAACATGGTCCCAATATATCTGAGGTACAAAAATTCCATCATAATTAGGGTTGAATCAAGTCAAGAAATAAAGAAAAAAAAATGCTTTTGAAAAGGACTTACTGAGAGATGACGGTGGAAATGGCCGCACCAGTTACACCCAGCCGAAAGTAATACATAAGTAAGGGAAATAAGAAGACAGCTGAAAAGTTACCAATGCCTGCATTTTCAAAGAGGAATTAGCACACACATACATACAATATAATGAAAATGAAAATGAAAATGATTTTTAAATTTAATCAATCTTTCAAAGAAAGTAAAAGAGGGCAATCCCTAGTGTAATGCTAAAATTGTGCCTTGGTGACCACTGGTCATGGGCTCAAATCCGAAAACAGTCTCTTTGCATATGCAAGGCGAAGGCTGTGTACAATTACCCTCCCCATACCTTTGGGAAATGAGGAGCATTGTGGTATGTTAGTTTTTTTTTTTTTAAGATAGTAAAACAGCAAGAACATTTATGATATCAAAATCAAAAATTATTTTTCAAGATTATAAGTCACAAGTATTCCAATCAACTAAAATATCAATTCCCCCTCACTCTTCAGCAAACAAGCTATGATAATTTTGTTCATTCCTTAGAGTTGCATGCGAGCTAGTTAATAATAACAATAATGTATTCATGAATTGCGAGTGAAGGTACTAGAGTACGTGCAGAAAATAGAAAAGGTATTGAAAAGGCGAAATTAGGAAAGAAAGAAAACACTTGCCTAGACAAATAACAGGAGTTTTTGTATCCTTAAAACCGCGGAAAATGCCTTGAAGAGCCAAAGAAAGTACAACAGCAGGAGCGCCAACAGCTCTTAAAGAGAGAAAGTGTCGTGCGGGAACATATGTTGGATTTTGCTGATGAAAAGGAGAAGACAATTGATATACTTGGAAGAGGATACAAGAAATAAAACGCATAAAGTAGAGGGTGAAAACATACTGTAGGAACACCAATTAAATGGAGAAAAGCTCCAGCTCCCAGGTATAAAGCTAAAGCCTCAAAAAAGCCAAGGGCGAGTGCCAATAGCAGAGCAGTGGAGACAGAGGAGAGTTGTTGTTTTGTTTTGGCATCTGCAGCGGAGGAAGACTTGGCAATGTCCTCGGCAACAAAGGAAGTAGCAACACTTAGAAGGGGGATATTAAAAAGCTTAGAAATGATGTTAAAGATGGATATGGAAACGCCGGCAGAAGCCAATTCAACGGTGCCAAGTCGACCAATGTAGGCGGTTTCCATCAACTGTGCTAAGGGGTCAATTGCCTGACTGGCAAGGGCGGGCAGAGTCAGCGATATAAGCTCTCGTTTGACATCCACAGAAGCAGAATCTGAATGATGTTGGTCCTCAGAAGTGTAGGAAGAGGGTTTAGAGCCAAGGGCTATGAACGGCGAGGAGAGACTTGGGCTATGGCGCAGGAAGTGGTGGTGGGGGTGGTGGCCATAACCGAAACTGATATGGTTGCGCTTGCGCAGGAAGGGTATTCTGGTGAAGCCTCCATGATATTGAAGTTGGTATTGAGAGGTGGTGAAATGTATAGCCTCCATGAGCATCAGCGCTGCACTGCAACAAAGTACAAAGTTGAATAATCCATCAACATGGAAATAAATATCAAATAGCAGACTCGACTCCACCTGCAGCCCACAGAATGTATCGTCGCCCTCTGCAATTGAAATTGTTAGCCGATGATTGCAACGTTTTCCTTTTATAAATTTCAACAACGCCCATTTGCCAACAATTTTAGTTCCACGGAATTCAATTTTCATTTTTATTGCCTGATATTTTCAATTACATCAGGTTAAGTTATTATAAGAAATAATTTAGCCTAACCAACAAAGCACGGCCCGTTAGTAAGATCAAACTCAAATCCCAAATTACAACCTTATTATGCCTTGGCCTTAGTGAGCTAAACTCGTATTGTCATACCTTATGTTTAAACTATATTTAAATCTATTTTATGACATAAAAATTCAGTCAAGATTTAAGTGTTAGGGAGAGCATATTGTTATTTTCATCTTATTTCAATAAACTCTTCAAGATGGTTTATGAAAATAATTTACAATTTATACGAAGACAATTTAAGTGTATTTCCTCTACTACTAGAAAAAACAACTTATATATAAGCACTTACTCAATATGTGTTTAATTAATTTGTTTACTAACACACACCCTTAAAAAAAGTTTTTATGAAGTTTATTAGTTTCATATAAACATTTAAGTGGGCAATAGAAAGTATTTGAAATTTATAGGCTAAAACATATATGTTTGATCCTTAATCTCTATTGTGAAATTCATTTTGTCTTTTATATTTTAAAAGATTCATTTTATTTCTTTAACCTTTAAATTTGAGTAAATGTTACCCTTTTTTTCTGGAATAAAGAGACAAAGTCCAATGCAAACACCAAAAACTAGGATGTAAGCTTAGCGCTTACTATATCGGAAAGCAAAAACGGCCCACCACCGAGTGGAGGAACATCAAAACAAACAAAGGTTTTGTTAGTCTAAAACTAAAGTCATTAGTGTTTTATATAATAATTATTTTAACACAGTGCCAATTTTTAACTATCACGTACTATAGTAATTTATTTATTAAATTATTATAGTAGGAGAAAAAAAATTATACACATTGATGACTCCAATAACTCATAACACGTCACATTGAAAAATGAATGGATGCCCTCTCCACACCCAACAACCACAAAAGTGTCACTTCTCTTTTTGTTGGAATTAAATTTTAAAGCATTATGGATTAAATTATTCAGGTAAGGGATGGTGAATAAAGAAAGAAACAAAAATTAATATTTTGACTATTAATTTGGAAATTACTAGTTAAATGTTATTGATTTGACTAACTTACAAGTTAATTTGACTAAAATAAACTTATAAATATTTTTAGCTTATTTTTAGAATATATATATATAATTATAACCAAATAATCAAATATATCATTTTATTTTATGTTGTTTTTATATTTATTGATTAGGTTATAATTTTTAGCAATTCTAGCCAATGAAAGGGTGTATGGAGTGATTTTAGATGCGGAGCCTCCAAACCGGATGAAACAGATGTTGGCCCTTTGATGTTTTAGGAGTTTCTTCCACATTTAGTTTTAATGTAATTTTCTTTTTCTGGGTTTAGGCTCCGCTAATTATTAAAAAATACTTTCTAATCAATCACATAACTTATATAACAAATAGTTTTACATTATTATTTAATTAAAAATAATGATATATAATAAGTTCATTCAACTTTATAAAATTTATCTTAAAAATTATATAATAATGATTTACGATTGAATAAAATTATAAAATAATTTTATCTTATAAGTACATCCGTTTGAACCTCCTAGTTGATAAGCTTTTAATTAACTTACAAATTTCCAAGTGATTTATAAGCTAATTTTGCTAATACACCTTTATGATTTATGGTGATTCAAACTCTATGAATAAAACTCACAAAATTATTAGATACATTTCACATAAATACGTTGTCAGTCTTTATAAAATAAATAGGTTTTGATTTTAATCCTTGTAAAAAAAATTCTTTAATTTTCATCTCTAAAAATTTTGAAATCATTGTTCTTAATTCCTACTATTGTTTAACATGTGAAGTGATCATTTCAAGTGATATTTAATTACCTGTGTTTGTTCTAATATGTCATCATGTGATACCACTAAATTTTTTTCTAAATCTTAAAAATAAATATTATTTATCTATCTTCTAGTGAACATTAGAAACCAAAAATAGTAATTCAAATTTTTTAGGACAGAAATCAAAATATTTTTCAGAGATCAAAATTAACATTTTTTAAAGAGAATATATTTGTATTGCAAGAGGGATATACAAAAGCTTCTGTACAAGTTGTACAGGTCGAGCCACTGTACAGGGACACAACTAGCTAAACCAAAAGGCCTTCCATACCAGGAACAAGATAAATAAAGCTGTAAAGACTTTGTAAAATTAGACCAAAAGACAACAAGGGGATTAGTACAGAAGAAGAAAATGCCTGGTTTTACTCCCCTTCTATACAAAACCCATTGCCACGCTGAGGATTTTATCCGGCAAAGCTAACATTCATTCATGTTACTGGGACCAAGAATAATGATTTCAATGAAAAATAAAAAAACATTTTTTTCTTTTTACAAAAATCAAAATCAAAACTTGTTCGCTTTAAAAAAATTTAATGTCAATTTTCATCTATTATATTTACAATTATTTTGCTTTAGAACATTAAGTTTTAAAAATTTTAAAATACATTATTTTGATCATTTTTTAAATTTTTCGTTAGAAATGTTAAACTTCAGTAAACTTTTAAATTTAAAATGATTTAATATCACTTTTAGTCCATTATGTTTCGAAACTCTTTAACTTTGATATATTATATTTTAAAAGTTTCATTTTGATTTTTTATATTTTCAAAAAGTATGTTTTGATATTTTTTTAATTTTTTGTTAGAAATGTTATGATCCACTGTTTTAAACTTTAAAATAGTTAAGTTAATATAGTGACGGTAAAAAATCGTCATTATTATTTTATTTAAAAAATTAAAAATCACTCAGGAAAGAAAAAATGGATTTAAAATCATGAACAACAACAACTTTCACTCTATTAATAATAATGATAATAATTTCATTCACTAATCATTTTCAATAACAATGGATAAGAGTTCTTTCTCCTTCCACCTGTTACCCCTGACCCAAAAAGATCATTGTCTCACCCTCGCTTCCGTCTTTGCCGCAACATCCATACGCAACCAGAATTGTTGCCTCATCTAATGACAATAATTGTCTCATTGCCACGATCACAACAACGCGTTGATGAAGGGGGAGAAGAAGACCAACAACGCCTCATTGTGGATGAGGTTTAACCAGTTGGACCAGTCAAAATCATCTTCCAATGAAACATACTATTTGACCCCTCTTTGCGTTGCTCATCTTCGCCTATCTCGGTTGTAGATGTCGAATGAGAAATTTTATATTTGTTCAGTCCAATCGTGCACGACAATGAAAATTTTGCTCGCAGACCTCACAAAGAGCCATATTATGGTTTCCTCGTTCAAATCTTGATTAATTGGCGAGATAGGATCATGTTTTTATCTTTTGTCAAGGACACTTCTTGCTTTGATCTCCCCTGCTTTAGTTTCTAATAGCATAGCTATATGAAAAGTTTTGATTTTCTAGTAAGGAGTATAAGATTTTTTTGTGATTCTAGCAAAATTATGTGTTAATGTGTTTGATATGTGTGATGCTATATGTTCTATCTTTTCAGATATGGAAAATGTTGGAGGATATGATAATTTTTTAGTTGTTTATTTTTCAAAAAAAATAAAATAAAGACAATGACCATTTATAATTGCTTTTATGTAAAGTTAATTATTTTAAAAGACTTGATATCACTTTTGATTCATTATATTTTGTAACTTTTTTCACTTCGGCACATTAAGATTTAAAATATTTATTTTGATCCTTTATATTTTCAAAATATCATTTTGATCTTTTTAAAAAAAATTAAAAATTATCATAACACTGACATTTTTAAAGAAAAATTGAAAAGAATGACCAAAATAATACATTTGAAAAACATAAATGATTTGAATAAAAATTTTAAAACTTAATGCATTAATAAAACAAAATAACTGTAAAAACATATCAAACCAATAAATTTGATAATTCACTCAATAACTAATTAAATATTAAAGTATGATTATAGATACTCGCAAACATTGCTTTATCTTATATAAATGAAAAATGGTAATGACACTCTCCTAAACTCTCTTTTTAAAATAATATCTTCAGCAACTTACAATAAATCCGGGAAAGCCTAAGGCTCCAATAGATTAAGAAGAACTAATAACTTGAGTAAAATTTTGTAAGACCAATTTGATCATTTTCACATTTCACTCTGCACTATTTCCATCAATTCCATCCATTTTGATAGATAGCTTGTGCTTCAACTCCTCTCTACAGTTACGCATGAACTTTCTCCAATTTTGGTTTCGTAACCGTAACATAGAGGAATGAAACGCGAGTGCGAGATCAAGCGACCACATGAAACACACGTGAAGAGTAGTAAAGAGCAACCAAATTTTTTGATAGGATTGCATAAATAAGTACTAATAAAGTTAAGGTACAGAAAGAAGAATTTGTGCCTTAAATGTTCATCAATCAATGTATGTCGTTGTTACTTGTTGGCAGTGTCCACGTATCCGTTAAGAAACCACTTTTCTCTTTCCCTTTGATTTTCAAGCGTAATATTACACAAGGAAATAGCAGTTATCAGAAAATTAGAACTCTTAGTATATGTTTAAGAATTTTTTAAAATAATTATTTTTCAAAAGTTATTTTAGAAACTCGGTTAAAAAAAAATACCGTTTTCTTTGAAATAAACTCAAGTAAAAGCATATTTTTTTAAAATTTATTAGTTTTATTTTAGTAAAATATTTTATTCAATTGTAAATACAATCAATAAAAATGGCCTGTACAAGAAATTTGTGTTAATTTAATCGGTGTAAAAATTAAATAATTAGAATGAGATACATACATGTTATATGTTTTTCACATCCCAATCCTCAATAAACACGCTTTGTCTAATCACCTCTTATTGATAATGATCTTAAAACTAATTAAAGTAATGTAAATAGCGAAAGAAAACAAACTGGTAAGTTGAAATGAAAGCTATAACAGAGTTGTGAGTAAGAATTTGGTCCAACCCAAAAACAGAATATATAACAGTAGTAAGTACACCTTGAATACAACAGACTTTGAGTTCCAAATATAGGTAGAGAATCCGCTGGTTAATTAGTTAGAGTCAAGCATCGAAGAAACTTGCCATGCACTCCATATTTAGAGTTAATTTAGAGATGAAATTGATTGTAAACATTTGAGTCAAAATCAAACTTGGACAACGAAACCAAGTACTCAACGTTAAATACAAGATTAACGCGAGCTTAATTGAAATTGAAATTGTGGTTTGGTGAGAAAGTAAAATTTATTACGAGGGGATTAGTTGGAGTTGGAACTTAGAATTGACACGATACGTATGTATTGTTGTAACGGCTGATAATCTATATATTCTAGTTGATCGATCATCCAATTCCACGCACAGGTATATCAATTTTACGTGCTGTTGCGTTCGTTTTTGTTGGAAGGTCCTCGTCTCATCTCCACCTTCTTCTTCTTCAAAGAAAAGTTGACAAAATGGAGAATGCGAGAAACGGCGTCGTTGCTGCGAATCAATAGCAGTAAGCAACGCAATATTGATCGAATTAATGATATTCGGTGTAAGGTACGTAACGACAGCAACATCAATGAAGAGAAAGAAGCATCACACTGAGAAATCCAGAATAATCGGACTCCTGGTTGTGAGTTTCCTTCGAAGTCGGCTCCTCCACCGCACTCTCATCATCGCCATCTCCGCCTCCCTTCTTCTGCTATTCGCCCTATTCTCTCTGTTCGCTCCGTCCCCGGTAAATGAAATCAATCTTCAGACACAGAACAATGACCAAGTCAGATCACGGTTCGAGGTTCCGGTAAGCTATTTAGTATTAACTAAAACGCGTGTCACTATTCTGCGTTTTATTTTGCTTAATCTATCTGTGTTGGTTGGACTTTGAAGGCCGGTGGAGGAAGATGCAGGCGTGATTTATGGAGTTCAATACACTCACGCCTCTTCTATGGCTGCAGTAATGCCGGTGTCAATTTTGCAAGTAAAGCTAATCCCTATCATCCCATCTCGCAACCCATTTATGAATTTAATTTCGGACTTTAAATTGAACCAAATTTTAAGCCGTGTGTTCATTCGTTTTTTATTGGACGTGCAATTTGATTGCGTAAGTACTTGTTTCTTGCACTTGCAGAGGCTAACGTCAAAACGAATCCAGATCGATACTTGCTAATTGCCACCAGTGGAGGTTTAAATCAACAGAGAACAGGGGTAAGCTTCTTCATCAACTAATAACTATTTATTATCAGCTCATATGTAATCCCTATGGTTTCAAGGAGGTAACCAAACAATATTGGAAGATTTACTTAGTCTTTCTGTGTGTAAACAACATGGATGGTTCTTTTCTTTCTTTACCTGAAATATGTCATATGCTATTGCTCTAAATTCAATTGATATGATATCAGAGTTTTGTCTGGCGGGGCTATCAGACACCAATATAATAAGTGATTTAGGGATACAAATTTGAGTGACATGAAGAAGGCTAATTTATGTAGCTGGATTATTGATGCAGATAGTTGATGCTGTGGTGGCTGCATATCTTTTGAATGCTACCCTTGTTGTTCCAGAGTTGGATCATACTTCTTTCTGGAAAGACACCAGGTCTGTCTTTGCCTTGTAAATCATGTATGATACTTTTATTGGAAGCAATATTCAGGGTCTCTTAATTTGTGTGCTATTTTTTTGCAGCAACTTTTCTGAACTATTTGATACAGACTGGTTTATAACATTTCTCCGGAATGACGTGAGAATTGTAAAAGAGCTTCCGGATATGGGAGGGAACTTCGTGGCTCCATATACGGTGCGTGTTCCAAGGAAATGCACCCCCAAGTGCTATGAGGATCGTGTTTTACCCGTTCTGGTCAGGAAGCGTGTAAGTCTTCACATCCTCAAAATTATTTGCATGCATTCCACCATTAAAATCTGGACTTTTCCTCCCGTTTTGAGCCTAGATGCTGTATGCTTTTCTGCTTCTTTTTTTTGGTTTATTTTATCTATTTCTTTTATAGAACTTTTTCTTGCCAAATTTATAACTCCTTAAATGCACTCAGTAGTAGTATAAATATTTCAAGTTGCTCGTTTTGGGCAACTTTTTCTCTTACAAACTGAAATCTTTTGTTATTTTTGGTATATAAATAGTTCAGGGGAGAAAATATTCCTATTCTTTTCCATTCTGTTGTATATGAATATCAAAGCCTCAACAATTTTTTTTTATTATCAACTATAGTGCACGTTTGGTTATATATTAATATTAAAAACTAATTTCCTTATTCTTTTTAAAAAACAGGAGGGTGAAATTAAATATTTTTTTAAAAATAATTTAATTCAAACATGCGGACTTTTCCAGTGAAGGTTGCGTGAATTTTACGGCTGAGCAAAAATAGTTAATTTTACTAACAAGTATCTTGTACTTTCTATAGATTATTTTTAAATATATAAAAATTTAAATTTATTTAAAATTATAAATATACATAATTTATTAAAAATATTATAATTAAAATTTAAAAGAATAGAAGTTAAGAATAGAGTGTACTAAAAGATTAATGCACTTTTAAGTTGGAGTTTTCTAAATGAATATGTATGAATGAATTTACTTTAAAAATATATGACATTTGACATGAATCATGTGAGTAGAACTTTTAATCATAAAAAATTGATAATCGATTTTTTTTAGTTGAACATTTGATATTTGATTAAACATATAAATAAGGAACAATAAACTAAATGAAGGATTGATGGAACATATGATTAATCAAAATTGAAATTTATTTAAGCAATAATGACAGTTGACTCTCAAGGAAAATACAATAAGGAAATTATCTTAAGTAGTGACTGGTGAGTCTGTCAAAAAAGTAGTGACTCCTAGTAGTGTTTCGGAAATATTATTTTTGAAAAAATATATATTTTTCTTCAAAGCTATCATATACAGTGACAATTGCTAATCTTCAACTATTGTAATAAGTACGTTATGGTGGTGTTCTTGATTCGATGGATGATACTTAAATTTCTTGATGCATGCAGGCTGTTCGGTTAACTAAGTTTGACTATAGACTTGCTAATATGTTGGATGAAGATCTTCAAAGGCTGAGGTGCAGGGTTAATTACCATGCTCTCAGATTTACGGATTCCATTCAGGGGATGGGTAAATTGTTGGTTGAGCGGATGAAAATGAAAGGCAAGCATTTCATTGCTCTACATTTGAGGTAATTAAGCTTTAATAATTATAGCCAAGCTTTATTTTTGGTTCATTTAGTTCCTCAGCAAAGAATGCAATATGCAGCATGATATCACCGTCAGAATTTCATCAGCTTTTTAAGTTATAGAAATTAACTCGCATTTTGTAATTGAGACGCTAAGTTCTTTTCATATTTTCCATATCGAAGTTCAATGTGATTCAAACTGATGTTTTAACACATAGGTTTGAACCGGATATGCTTGCATTCTCTGGTTGCTATTATGGCGGGGGAGAAAAAGAAAAAAAGGAACTTGGTGAAATTAGGAAACGGTGGAAAAATTTACATGTAAGGTTTTTTATTTATTAATTACATGTAAGGTTTTAGTAGCATCTAAGAAAGGAGCTCCACATGTACGAAAGTTGATTGATATATTATTTCTTATTTGGAAATGGGAGACAGGCAAGTAATCCTGAGAAAGTTCGAAGACATGGAAGATGCCCACTTACCCCAGAGGAAGTTGGTCTTATGCTAAGAGCACTAGGTTTTGGAAGTGAAGTTAACTTGTACGTGGCATCTGGCGAAATATATGGAGGCCAGGAAACATTAGCTCCCCTCAAGGCTCTTTTCCCAAACTTCCATTCAAAGGAGACCATAGCTACGAAGGAGGAGTTGGCGCCATTTGTGTCATTCTCTTCTCGCATGGCAGCACTAGACTTCATAGTTTGTGAGGAGAGTGATGTATTTGTAACAAACAACAACGGTAACATGGCGAAAATTTTAGCTGGAAGAAGGAGGTACTTGGGTCATAAAGCCACCATCCGGCCAAATGCAAAGAAGTTGAACATGTTATTCATGAACAGAAATAATAGGACGTGGGAGGAATTTGCCTCTCGAGTACGAACTTTCCAGGTAGGCTTTATGGGAGAACCGAATGAGTTGAGACCCGGTAGTGGTGAGTTTACCGAGAACCCATCAGCTTGCATATGTCAAAACTCTGGTGGTGGGGGAATTTCCTACCCCCAAAATCACAACAATATTACCGAGTTTGAAGAGCAGCAGGAGTGGTATGATGTAGTAGATAATAAGCTCAATGCCAATGGAACTAAAATTGATTCACTCCCTCTTCTAATGAACACGGACCAATTAGCTGAAGTGCAAGAATTCTTCTCCGATTAACTCTGTTATCTCCCCAGTGATGGTATTGAATTTGTACATATATATTCATCTTGTGAAAAAATGTAGACTGTAAAGTAGCAATTGTATAGTGTTTGACGCTTCTAGAAGGAAGACTTGTTAAGGCGTTCTTTTGCTTTGATCATAGTGTTAACTGTTAAGGATACCATTTTAGAGATTTTTAAAGATTTAGTTGTACATGTCCATAAAATGAAAATTACAATTCAAAAACTCTTTTTTGTCTTTAACTTGCTTTTTCTTCTGTGGCTTTGGTACCTGGCACCCGGGGAAAACTACCGGACTATCCACCCTTCTGGATTTGAATTGACTCCGTGGCCCAATACTTGTATGAACCATTCGCCTTGCTTTGCCTTTCTCATGGGCTTTATCATGGCATTTTATTATGCTTTCACTTGATTAGTAAGTTTGTCTTTTCTTTCCATTGGTTTAATCAAGGAGCACTTTGAAAAGCCATATTTACGGCAATTTCTACTTTGACGAGAATGTAAAAAAAATTTACTCACAATATATGAAAATTGGACTCTTATTTTTAAACCATCATTTTAATTAAAAAATACATTTCCCTTGAAAAAATATGTTGGTGATGTAAATAAACAAAAATTCAAGATTGTAAGACTCAACAAGATGTTAAATTGTTTTAAAAAAAAGGAAAAGAAAAGAAAGCAAGAAAAAAATTAAGATCTTTTTAATTGTTTTTAAAAAATTGATATTAAATTAATGATATATCCTTATTACAAGTGAAGAGATGATGGATTTTTTTTCCAAGATTTATGGTGAAAGTTGCTAATGTACTCATACTTAAAGTTAAAGTTAAGTGTGAGTGTATTAGCAAACTCTTATTATATGTGATAATTTCTAAATATTAAAAATATTTATTTTTTCATTTAGAAAAAAAAATATTGTAAAAAATTAAAAATATTCTT